>NC_141024.2:435000-530000 GCF_052040795.2 Danio rerio
TCATCTACAGCTGATTCACTGATTTATATACAGCTGATTCACTGATTTATATACAGCTGATTCTCTGATACGCCCACAGCTGATTCACTGATTCATCTAAAACTGATTCTCTGATTCATCTACAGCTGATTCTCTGATTAATCTACAGCTGATTCACTGATTTATATACAGCTGATTCTCTGATACGCCCACAGCTGATTCACTGATTCATCTAAAACTGATTCTCTGATATAGCCAAAGCTGATTCACTGATTCATCTACAGCTGATTCACTGATTCATCTAAAACTGACTCTCTGATATACCCAAAGCTGATTCACTGATTCATCTACAGCTGATTCAATAATTTACCCTTAGCTGATTCTCTGATTCACCCACAGCTGATTTACTGATTTAATCACATCTGATTCAACTATTAACTCAGAGATGATTCAATAATTTATGAACAGCTGATTCACCAATTCAATCACAGCTGATTCAATAATTCTTTTATATCTGATTTACTGATTCAATCACAGCTGATTCACCTATTTACTCACAGATGATTTAATAATGAATCTAGAGCTGATTCACTGATTCATCCACAACTGAACACTATAAATCCAGTCCTGGTTCACTGATTTATTCACACCTGATTCACTAACAACTGGATGCACTGATTCATTCACATCTGATTCACTGATTCATTCACACCTGATTCAATAACAACTGAAAACACTGATTTATTCGCAGCTGATTCACTGATTCATTCACAGCTGATTCACTAACAACTGAAAACACTGATTTATTCGCAGCTGATTCACTGATTCATTCACAGCTGATTCACTAACAACTGAAAGCACTGATTCATTCGCAGCTGATTCACTGGTTGATATACAGCTGAATCTTTTAAACACAAGATGAAAAGTGTAGGATGTTTTTCAGCTGATGTTTTGAGCTCATGATTGACAAATATTTTGGATAAATATTTTGATAGTTTTCCGAGATGAAGGTTTGTCTTTAACGTTGAGAGAACGTTCTCTGTGCGCCAGAGTGTTCAGCAGATTTCTTCAGCAGTATTGATGTGTTCAGATGATTCTGCGTATGAATGACTCTGCTGTATCCCCTGTGATTCTCAAGAGGGTGAGACACACACACACACACACACACACACACTCTTAATTAAAGCTGAAATATTATCAGCCGCTCATGACATTTCATCTGTACGTATGAAATCTTTCTCTGTGTATTGACATTTGCCAGCACTTCTGGTGTCTGACATTTAGGATAATCTCAATTAATCTGAGCTGCCCATTAAGATAATCAGATTAAAGTCAAACTGGGACACACACACACACACACACACTGAGTTTTAATTATATTTAATTTTTATGTTTTTAACAGAATGAGTAAAAACTAAACAAATTATTATTGTAATTTTATATTTTAAAAGTTCCTTCATTCATTTTCCTTCGACTTAGACTCTTTAATAATCAGAGGTCACCACAGCGGAATGAACCACCAACTATTTCAGCATATGTTTTATGCAGCGGACGCCCTTCCAGCTGCAACCTATCACTGGGAAACACCCATACACACTCATTCACACACACACTCATACACAAGGGCTAATTTAGCTCATCAATTCCCCCACAGCGCATGTGTTGTGCCTGTGGGGGGGGAAACCCCTTTTGAAAATGATGATTTTTATTAATTTCCCAATGAATACAGACAATATTTTGTTACATTTAAGCATTAAACAGTTTTTTAATCAGTTATATTCAATAAAATAAGAGTTTGCTCACCACATCTTTAGGAATACAAAAATAATACACTTAATTTCCGTTTTTAAATGTTTTTTATTCCTACATAAATTACAAACTACAAAATGTCTACAGATTTAAAAAACTGAATGATATATTGTTTATGTTCCTATTGATTTTTCCTGTTTATTAAACCTATAACCTTCTGGTTCTTGAATCTGATTGGCTGATAGCCGTGCGATTTTCTGCCAGTAACAGCGCTCGTCCAGCCTCTTAACCCTTCATCCCTTGTGTATTACTCCGCCAACATACAACAACAAGCAGGGGACAAATATAGCTGCTTGTCGGCAACATAATGTACTTTTAAGGCTTTATAGTGGAGAATGTAGTTGTTTTAATTGCAACTATGCAGTTTATTTATAAGGATAGTGCCTATTTAAGATATTTATAACTTCCGAGAGGCACCGCGTCGGCGGCCATTATCCTGTCTTTTAGCAAAGACGGTGGACGATGTTCACCCACAAGATGGCGACAAACACCGCATAATAAGCCTTAAGAGAAAACCAGCGTGATTTCAAACTACAGCTGAACAACTTGTTATTAAACAGGTAAATGACTTTTTAAGTCAATCTCTCTATTTTATATGTGGTGGTGCAGTATTTATACCATAGTCATATTATGATCTCAAGATTGCAATAGAGACGGCTTCCGCTGTTCTGACGTCAGCTGCAGATGTGAATAAATGGTGGAAGAAAGTAGTTCCTCATACTGAATGGTTTTAGACTCTCTGTGATTGATTTTCCTTTCTATACACATGATTATGACTGTTGTATAAACGCAATATCACACTCATACCAGTGCGATGTGGCTGTATATCGTCACTGGTGGCCTCCAATATACAGCTACATCGCTCTGCTACTTGTGTGATATTGCTCATATATACTATTGTTTTCCCAACATATTAATGTTTACACTGTGATCTTAAGTGTATGTGTTATTTAGTTAATCAGGATTGCCTTTGGTACTGGCTATTCTAATGCATATACACAAATATATTACTGTAAAGCATCAACACTGATGTTAAAGAGAGATCTGGTGAACTAATTTATGCTGAACACTATATTAATGCATATTAAAAGTGACAAATATGTAGTGCAGTCATTTGTTGCATGCTCAGGATGTGTTTAGTTCAGCCTGGAGAAGAAAACTAAGAGCTAAAACAGTCCGAATGAGTCTGTGCATGAATTTTTAATTGCATTTATCTGAGCCGGATGAAGGATATGAGCGTATAATAATCCTGTGTGTGTGTGTGTGTGTGTGTGTTCAGTTTGTTGGCTTCATTTAGACTGAGTCTGAGCTTAAATCTATATCATCTTCTGCCTCTCGCTTCAACAATAATGTGCTGAGAAATTACATATGAGGACGATTTACATGAAAGTGAAAGTGAAGCCGTCTTCAAAAGCTTCTCCGCATGAGTCCGGCTTCATTCCTCTATAATTCATACGCAGAAGAGCAGGAGTTTCACTCTTAAAACAACATCATTGATCGCACTCTTCGATTTATTTCAGATTATAGAGGAAGAGGAGAAGTTTGCAAACATGCAGCACAAAATAAACGAGCTTTCAGTGATTCAGTCTCCAGCACAAACGTCTAAACATTCTTGCATCGGGACTCATTTAATCAGAATAAATTGTTATGAGGCTATTAATAAATGTATTTATGCATACAACAAGAAAATAATATCTGCTAGCAGAATCAGAAATGTCAGATTGTGATTGCTGCATTAAGAACTCGCTGGGTAATAATTAAGTTGTCTGCTTCTCACTCAGGGCTGCTGTTTAGTGATGGGTCGTTCACAAACGATTCATTCATTTTGAACGAATCTTCAATATGACTCGGAAACTACGAGTCCTCTCAGGTAAGCTGAGCAAAGAGACAACAATACCTTCATAGATAAAAGAGAAGGTCAACATTGAATTATTATTTTCTCCTTCTTATAAAACTCTATCAACCCAGGCTCATTCTGGAAACGTAGCCCCGCGGATGTTTCTGGCGAACGCGATTTACGTATCCGGAGGTACGTATGGCCACATTTAGTTTATTTTGAGCGAACGCTACAGGCCGGTATGACGCTTACCTCTCCTCTTCTTCATGCTCGCCGGCTGACGGCTCGCCTCCGGTCAAACCAGTTTGTCCGCTTAGCTCGTACCATTACGTCGGTGGAGCGGAGGCCAGGAGGAGGAGGAGCCGGCGGCGACGACGACTGGGTTCGAGTCCGGTGAAGAGCGGTTCCAGAAATCAGGTAAGATAAAAAACAGAATCCAAAAAATAAAAGCGAATGACTTCGTGACATGGCGAGATCCAAAAACACGGTTAAAACCGGACGAGGGATTTTGCTTTTCTTTTTACCGACTGCTTTTGCAAATCGTTGCTTGGGTTTAGGGAAGGAGGAGGAGGGTGGCTGGGTCGCCCGCCCAGTCGATCGTTCCGTCATTCAGTCAGTCGGACGGACAGTCGCTCGACAGCAGCCTCCAGTGGCTTTTCACATGAGAACAGCGCGAGCGTGGACGGTGCGTGCTCCCAATAGGCGTTCGAGATGTGAAAAAAAAGCTTGCACTGTGGCCTCTCACGGATTCACAAAAACAAAAACTGCACAAATATGTATCTCCCGGGACGTTTTTGCAGTCTCCAGAAACGTCTGCGGGGGTACGTTTTCACAATGAGCCTGGGTTGTATTCTATTTATGACTTATTTGTCATGTAATCAACTTTTTGGGCTAGTTGTAGATGTGTTTGGAAGCAATTCGTAACATTTTAATAACATTTTGGCAAATTGAACCAAATGAACAAAACCAGTCGAAAAAAGATTTGTTCATCTCGGTAAACGAGACCCAAAGATCCGAGTCAGTAAAATTATCTGAACTTCCCATTGCTACTGCTGTTTATGCTAATGAAGGAGAGGTGGGCACTAGTGGGCGGGGCTTTCAGCCTCTGATGACACATACAAAGAGAGAATGTCAATCAAGTGTTCATCAACTCTGATTATAACAAACACAATTAATTAATGTTGACCATTAGAGGCTGGAGATATTCACACACTGCTGACACACAACTGGGTTTAAACCCCGCATAAAAGTGATTTCTGCATAATAGATGTCCTTTAAGAATGTGGGCTAGTAAAATAAAGCGCATTCAGATTTTTAGACTTTAGGAGCTCAGCGAATCTCAGGTGAGCTCTGCAGTTTTCCGTCGCTCTGGTGTCCTTCAGCAGAACTGAAGTGTGTTTCTCTGTAAGCACCGCATCGGGTTTCACTAAAGCGCTCAATTCTTCAGCTCTTCCTTTAAACTTCTAGGTTTTCAAGGAGCCGAGAGCTGCCAGTCAAACCTGTCTGACGCCGCCGATCATCAAAAACACGTCTCCGCTCCTGACACCGGATACACACGCTGAAACACACTCAAACCGCACCGTAATCGCTCTCTGATGCACGCAGTGTGTCGAGTGACCGACAGATGCCCGTCACTGTTACGGCCAGCTCGCTCCCGACTGAAACACACACACACACACACGAATGAACAATAAGACTGTGAAACGAAATGACTAAAGGAAGTGCCATTTTTTACAAAAATTTATATGTATATATCCCGGACGAGCCCCTGGTTAATGTCACGTCCAGCATTCTCCCGGGGGGATCACAAAATAATAACTAAATATAACAAAATGTCTATGGATTTGAAATAAATAGGAAATCAACAGGGCGGCACGGTAGCTCAGTGGTTAGCTCTGTCGCTTTACTCGCTGGTTCGAGTCCCTGCCGGGTCAGTTGGCGTAGGTTTCCTCCAGGTGCTCTGGTTTCCCCCACAGTCCAAACACATATATTGGCCGTAGTGTATGAGTGTGTGTGTGAATGAGTGTGTATGAGTGTTTCCCAGTACTGCGTTGCAGCTGGAAGGGCATTCGCTGTGTAAAACATATGCTGAAATAGTTGGCGGTTCATTCCACTGTGACGACCACTGATAAATAAGGGACTTTAGCTGAAGGAAAATGAACTGCCCCATATATATATATATATATATAAAATGAATATTGGTACTCGAATGCTTCTATAGATTAGTGTTAAATATGATAAATTATTATAAGACATATTATCATTAATTAAAAATTAAACAAACAGCTCATTTTGATGCGTCTCTCAGATGTAATATCAGTGTAAAAGTGAGGAATATTCAGACGTCTGCGCAGTAAAACAGTTTTCCTGCAGTGTTTTCTGTCTGAAGGTGATCGTGTGAGAACTGCTCGGCACTTTCTGATTATTGCTGATGCCATGAATCCATAAAGTGGAGCGCTCTGCGTTTATTTGCTGGTGTAATGTGATGACAGACGTAATGATATTCATAGAGGTCACTCATTCATAATTATATCAGCGCTCCAGAGATGATGCACTTCTAATTATGCTTTTGTACGTGTCGAATTAATGTTACCTGCTGGAACAAACGTCCAAAGTTATTTTCTTGTGAATCAATTTTGATAATAGAGCAGTGTGATTGTATAGGGTTTATATTAGTTTACAATGCATTTATTGAGAAATCAATCTGTTCAAGACAGAAATTCGATAATTATTTTTAATTTTTACAAGTATTGTTTATTTTATCTGTCAAAGTGACATGCCTATCTGGCGTAAAACTGTAAATACGTAAATTAATTAATTATTTAAACTGAACTTTAATACATTATGGGAAAAATACTACAAATTATTGAATAAAAACAACAAAAACACTATTAAAATAATGAAAATGTGATTAAAATTTAAACTATTTAAAAAAATTAATAAAATGTGAATAATTTAAAATGTTTAATTTACAAATATATATTTAAAACAGAAATAAATATCACAGAACACATAATAAATAAATATATAAACAGTTCTTGACAAATACTGTGATATCTTTACATTAGTCTCTTAACATGTGTTTGTTTTCAGATATTAATATTTTTTAAATCATATTTGAAGTGGTCTGAAGGCCGTCGCAGTGAGCTTTAAGTTCAATCTGAATGTCTCGGCTGAGTGTGTGTGAGACATGAGTGTGTGAAGCTCTCAGTGAAGTGTGTGTAAAGCTCTTATCAGCTGCGGTTAGAGCTAAAGTGTGTGTGTGTGTGTGCGTGAATCTCACATTGCCCACTAACACTGTTCAGAGCGTCAGAGACACTGATGACACACACTGATAGACACTCTCACACACACACACACATACACGTCTGACCTTCTCATCTGCTCTGAAAGTCTTTTACTTAACAATAGAGCTTCCTTCCCGTTTATCAGTTTAAATTATTACGTGATTTACAGCATATAATAGACTTTATTTTAGTTTTAAAGTTGCATTGAAATGAAATTATGTTTTATAACATGAAGCAATCTGCAGTGTTGTTCAATTATCATGTCAATATTGTTTATTATTAGAGGTTTAGATTTACTGTTTGTTTTGTATTACTGTATATTATGCTTTCAATAATGTAGTATAGAGGATATATATATATAATCAAAAATGTATGTTAATTTTGTCATTCACAAGTGTGTTTTGTGTTTATGTGCGGTGGTGAATTGCATTATGGGATGTTGATCTCTGCTCTGTCCTCTTCTGATGTTGAAAATTCAAGTGACTTTTATTGACATTTTTGTGGTTTGAAATTAATATAAGAAATAATAATATCTAGAGAAATAAGTGTGTAAAATACAAAATGTGCTGCAGTTTATTACAAGATTTCTGTAGCGTAATAAACAACACCAACACACACAATACAGCACAACACACTATTACACATGTGTAGAAAACACACTTTATACAACTTATACAGGATAAAAGTTGTTGATAACTGCTAATTTACTGACATATTTTAAACAGATATAAAATTTAACCCAATGCTGTGGGTTATTTTGATTAAATATTATATGTTCCATTCTGGTATTACTATTGCTGCTACTATTCCTTGTATAATTATGGCTGGGTAAATAAATAACATACAGTTTACAAAAACATTGAGAATGCTTCATTTCCATCACATTTTAGTTCCAGACACTTTTGATGAAATAAATCAAGAATCACAAACAATGAAGGAACAGAACAAAGTGCAGACAGTTAAACTGAGCAAGCAGAAACCCTGCATGTGTTGATGGAGCAGAATCTGGAGCTCAGTGTGCTGTAGAGACTGTCCAGCAGCTTCACTCACTGTCCACAATCAGTTTAACCACATCCAAACACTTCTAAACGATGGTCTTGGATGGTGAAACAGATATAAAATACACGACACAGAAAGGTCATTTGATTAAAAATAATATTAAGAACAACAATATTATTGCGTTACAGCTTAAATTAAATTTATAGCACCAAAACAACATCATGCAGGCATGTTAATACAGCTGTTCTGTGTCCGTTACATCAGTTGACTGTTGATATTCAAAATATTGAACTCCACTGGCTGAGTTATTAATAAATAACCTAATAAAGGTTAAAAATAACCCAACAAAGCACCAAATATTAAACCCAACTGGCTGAGTTATTAATAAATAACCTAATAAAGGTTAAAAATAACCCAACAGCACCAAATATTAAACCCAACTGGCTGAGTTATTAATAAATAACCTAATAAAGGTTAAAAATAACCCAACAAAGCACCAAATATTAAACCCAACTGGCTGAGTTATTAATAAATAACCTAATAAAGGTTAAAAATAACCCAACAGAGCACCAAATATTTAACTTAACTGGCTGAGTTGTTAATAAATAACCTAATAAAGGTTAAAAATAACCCAACAAAGCACCAAATATTGAACTCCACTGGCTGAGTTATTAATAAATAACCTAATAAAGGTTAAAAATAACCCAACAAAGCACCAAATATTGAACTCCACTGGCTGAGTTGTTAATAAATAACCTAATAAAGGTTAAAAATAACCCAACAAAGCACCAAATATTGAACTCCACTGGCTGAGTTATTAATAAATAACCTAATAAAGGTTAAAAATAACCCAAAAAAGCACCAAATATTTAACTTAACTGGCTGAGTTATTAATAAATAACCTAATAAAGGTTAAAATAACCCAACAAAGCACCAAATATTGAACTCCACTGGCTGAGTTATTAATAAATAACCTAATAAAGGTTAAAAATAACCCAACAAAGCACCAAATATTTAACTTAACTGGCTGAGTTGTTAATAAATAACCTAATAAAGGTTAAAAATAACCCAACAAAGCACCAAATATTGAACTCCACTGGCTGAGTTATTAATAAATAACCTAATAAAGGTTAAAATAACCCAACAAAGCACCAAATATTAAACCCAACTGGCTGAGTTATTAATAAATAACCTAATAAAGGTTAAAAATAACCCAACAAAGCACCAAATATTAAACCCAACTGGCTGAGTTATTAATAAATAACCTAATAAAGGTTAAAAATAACCCAAAAAAGCACCAAATATTGAACTCCACTGGCTGAGTTATTAATAAATAACCTAATAAAGGTTAAAATAACCCAACAAAGCACCAAATATTAAACCCAACTGGCTGAGTTATTAATAAATAACCTAATAAAGGTTAAAAATAACCCAACAAAGCACCAAATATTGAACTCCACTGGCTGAGTTATTAATAAATAACCTAATAAAGGTTAAAAATAACCCAAAAAAGCACCAAATATTGAACTTAACTGGCTGAGTTATTAATAAATAACCTAATAAAAGTTAAAAATAACCCCAAAAAGCACCAAATATTGAACTCTACTGGCTGAGTTATTAATAAATAACCTAATAAAAGTTAAAAATAACCCCAAAAAGCACCAAATATTGAACTCTACTGGCTGAGTTATTAATAAATAACCTAATAAAGGTTAAAAATAACCCAACAAAGCACCAAATATTTAACTTAACTGGCTGAGTTATTAATAAATAACCTAATAAAGGTTAAAAATAACCCAAAAAAGCATCAAATATTGAACTCCACTGGCTGAGTTATTAATAAATAACCTAATAAAGGTTAAAAATAACCCAACAGAGCACCAAATTTGTTCAACTTAACCATTGGGTTAACTAACTCAACGCTTTATATATATACATATACACACACATATACACACACACACACACACACATACACACACACACAACCTAAAATAAAATGTGTCCACTCTCTTAAAGCAGTGATCATGTTTATATCGGTTTTCCTCATTGTTATTATTTTATTAAATGCGTTTATTAAATATTGCATTTGTTGTCTCCAAAAGTTGATTTGTTGTACATCATCAGTCACAATGTTGTGTTTTAATAACTTATTTATTTTCTTGTTCTTCTTTAAAATAATTGAACCTATTTTGATGATTATGATGATTTATAAATCTGTATATTTTCCAGCTCATCTTGGTGTTCTCCAGTGTTGCGTCTGCAGGTTTGTTTTGCTCTGCAGCTTCTGAGAGACGAGCTTCAGTTTCTAATGCATCTGCTGTTAATATTAGATGAGCTTCTGCTTTTAATGGCTGAGATCAGAACACACACACACACACAAGCGCATACACACATGCAAACACACAAATATGTACAAAAACACACACACAAACACACACAAACACACACACACACACACAAGCGCATACACACATGCAAACACACAAATACGTACACAAACACACACACACAAACACACACACACACACACACACTGTTTTCTCTGAATTGGGTCTTAAGATGAAATTGATTATTTGTATGGTTTATTTAAAGTTTTGGGGTGACAGGGTGGCTCAATGCACTGTGTTCTGTCTGTGTGTGTGTGAATGAGTGTTTCCCAATACTGAGTTGCAGCTGGAAGGGCATCCACTGTGTAAAACACATGCTGGAATAGTTGGCTGTTCAATCATCCTGCTTTGGAAGGATGAATGAATGAATTTTAAGGTTAACAAATTGAAAATTAATCAAATTAAAAATAATCATAAAAATACATTAAAAACAAACTTCAGCTCGGGAATGAAGTCTTCAGCATCAATCATCAGTCACTTTGTTAAACTGTAGAGTTAAATTCATCCCATAATGCACAATTCACCACCGTGAATCACTGAATACGGAAACGGTTCATTCTCCAGCTGAGTCGAATGTGTTCAGATTCATTCAGAAGCAGCGCGAGCGACTCCTGCCGACACGTGACCTCTGGCTGACCCGAACAGCGCTGAGGTCACTCACAGGTCAGCAGATTACACACACACACACACACACACACACACACACACACACACACACACACACACATGCATGACTTTCTTTAGGCAAACGTATTCACTGATTAATTAAATTGTTATTGTTTGTTTGTTCCTCTTGAACTATAAGTTAAAGTTTTAGGTATTAGAATTATAATTTTAACTTTTATATAAATAATTTCTTATTAGTACAATTAAAATAAGTTAACAGTGCACACACAGCATATAAACCATCCAGACATACATATCTTCGTACATGTTTTCTCTAATTTAAATGCCGTTCTTCCATTTATATGTGTGTGTTTATGTATACACATGGCGTAATAGAGTTTATTATTATTATTATTATTATATTGTTATTATTAAACATTTAGAGTGAACTTTTGGTCTTTTACAATTTGATTAAATCAAGAAATTAAAGTTACCGATAAAAGTCTTAAACTGCTGACATGTTAAAAATGTATTTTTTCTACCCATAAAAACGCAAACAGCCCGAATCTGAGGATCCTCACAGATTAATAATAATAACAATAATGCTGGATGATAACAATAATGCAGGAGTGATTGAGGATATTAAGTGAAGCTGAACAGCGACTCCTGCTGGCCACTTACACACAACACACGCTTCAGCTCAGCACAGCTCTGCGAGTTGCTTACTGTATTATTTTTGTTTATTAAACGAGCTGCATATGAGTGAGAGTATTTTGACGACATGTCGAAACTGCTTGCATATTTATACCACAAATAACCCAAATGAAATATTCTGAGACTATTAAATTATACTTTATATTTATATTATTATATTATTAATATTATTATTTATTTTACAGGACACTCCTTTTGCGTTTCCTGAG
Organism: Danio rerio; assembly: GCF_052040795.2. NCBI lineage: Eukaryota > Metazoa > Chordata > Actinopteri > Cypriniformes > Danionidae > Danio > Danio rerio. The sequence continues at coordinate 446,831 of NC_141024.2, forward strand.
CACCAAATAATGTCTCACACACAGTATAAATGCATTTGTTTATTTACGCAAACATTAAAAAGGAATTAGCAATGGCATCAGTTCAGATATAAGGCCTTATACGATTCTTTCTGTTTTATCTGTAAAGCAGGATTTGGGGTTGTGTTTTTAAGTTTGCAGATCTATCCGAATTCAAAAAGTATTAAATTTAATTAAAACAAAAATCAAGAAATTACTTTTAGTCTTTTTTATTACTGAATTATTATTGCTAAATTATTATTAATAATTATTACTGTTTTTTTATTACTGAATTATTACTGAATTATTATTACTGAATTATTGCTGGTTTATTATTACTGAATTATTACTGAATTATTATTACTGAATTATTACTAAATGATTATTAATTATTAATAAATTAATATTACTAAATTATTAATGAATCATAATTACTAAATTATTACTAAGTTATTATTACTTAATTATTGCTGAATTATTATTAATTAATTATTACTGAATTATTATTCATAATTATTACTAAATTAATATTACTAAATTATTACAGAATTATACTACTAATTTCCAAATTAATGTTACATATTCTACAAATATATTACAATTTAGTAAATTAGTAAATACTAAAGTCTCGTAATTCTGCATCATGAAGTTTATAATTATAAAGTTATTTTACAGGTCAATATTCAGAAATTATCGATAGAAAATAGTTTCCAGTTATTTTAAGACGTCCAAAACAACAAATAATGCTGCTGTGCATTGCATTAGTTATCAATTTATTTAAACATTTTTAAAGTTAGTGTTTTTATTATTATTAAAATCATTTTAATTCGCTTTGTTGTTGTTTTAACTGTGAATCATTGACAGAAAGTAGCTGACCAATGAATGTTTGACTGTGTATTTTTGATGTTTTAGATTTACAATGTTTCTGACTTTTTAAATTATTTTTTATATAATTTTGTATAACCTAATGTTCTACAATCTTTATATTTTTCAGTTGTAAAGTTGCGCTATGTAATAAAATAAATAATTATAATTATACAGTATGCCTCATGGTGCATCACATCAATCCGCCGGGAGGGGGCGACAAATGACTGTTCTCACAAACGAGTCATTTAATCAATTGAATCACTGATTCATTCCCTGAGAAAACTTGCGCGTTCAATCGTGGATTTGCTCCTAGGTAAGTTAGTAAAATACTACAAACTAACTGTAAGTCACTCAGTTTTCACTTCTTTTTTACTTTAAACTTGTTAATATCAGAGTTGTTTATCTGTTAAACTGAATCAGTGCCGATATTCACTTGTTCACTCGTGTGAGATTGATTCGTTTGTGTTCGCGAAATAACGGCGCAAAAACACACACTTAACAGATATATACATTTTATTTAAGAGTTTTACACGGTAAGGCTTTTTTTATTATATTTAAATTGTTTCAATTAGGCATAAATGCTGCATATTTTCCCTATAAATAGGGAATATTTATGAATATCTGTTGATTTGATTCATACGGAGAATCGTCAAGTCCTTTAAACTCACCTGGAGAAACAAATCCACATGATATCAGCGGGATTCTGCAGGTGTTTTCTAAAAATTGTGGTTTTAATTCAGATTTCAGTACATTTATGAACAAATGAAGTGAATACAGACGTGTTAAAATCATGTTTGGCTAACTTCTGAACGTGTAAAACTACAAACAAAGCAGCAAAACTAAATGTGAAGTCCATTATAATGCTATAAAAACAACGAGAAGAGCGTGGCAGTTCAGTACATTTGGTCTGTTTGTGTTTCTGACAGCAAATCATACAAACCCATGAACATATGATACAAAACACACAAGCACAACCTGCAGTAAATGTGACTAGTGTTAGTTATTTACATGCTGCTTCATCCTAGGCTTATTTATTACAGTAAATATACTCATTTAATCATCATAACTCCAGCTCTGCTGCTGGAAAACTAATAAAACCGTGTGTTAATGAACCAGATGTGAGATGGTCCATTCTCGAGGAAAGTAAATCAAAGCTAAGACGCTTGTTGGATACTGTATATGTGTTAGTTCAGCATCTACACATTTGATTAGTTCATATACATCAGCAAATACATTAAATATAATAGTACTATACACAGTTCATTGTGGAGGATTAATAATATACGCTTAATTTATGTTTAAGGCAATACAAATCTGTAGTGTGTGTGTGTGTGTGTGTGTGTTGCAGAAGACCCTGTAAAAGAAGCAGAAGCAGCGTTTCCCCTGAGCCCACTGTGGAGATTGTATTGCTGAAGATGATGATGATGATGAAGGTCTGCAGACGTGTGTTTGGTCAGGAACGCATTGATAAGGCTCTAAACCATCAGAAGCACACACAGCTGGACATTCAGAAAGACATCTGTGTGTGTGTGTGTGTGTTTACATGTTTTGCATGTGTGTGTGTTTGAGTGTGTGTGTGCATTTGTGTGCATTTTATTTGTTGTGCATGTGTGTATTAGTGTGTTTTTGTGTGCATTTGTAGTTGTGTTTGTGTTTTATGTGTTGTGCATGTGTGTAATATTTTGTGTTTGTGTGCATTTGTATGTGTGTTTGTGTTTTATGTGTTGTGCATGTGTGTAATATTTTGTGTTTGTGTGCATTTGTATGTGTGTTTGTGTTTTATGTGTTGTGCATGTGTGTAATATTTTGTGTTTGTGTGCATTTGTATGTGTGTTTGTGTTTTATGCGTTGTGCATGTGTGTATTAGTGTGTGTGATTGTGTGTGTTTCTATGTGTTTGTGTGTGTTTGCATGTGTATGTGTGTGGTTTGTATGTGTTTGTATGTGTAAGTGTGTTTGTATGTGTGTGTTTGTGCGCGTTTGTATGTGTGTGTGTTTGTATGTGTTTGCATGTGCATGTGTGTGTGTTCATGTGTGTGTGTGTGTGTTTCTGTGTTTGCAGTTGTATGTGTGTGTTTGTATGTTTGTGTGTTTCTATGTTTGTGTGTGTTTGTATGTCTATGTGTGTGTTTGCGTGTGTATGTATGTCTGTTTGTGCGTTTGTATGTCTATGTGTGTGTTTGCGTGTGTATGTATGTCTGTTTGTGCGTTTGTATGTGTATGTGTGTGTTTGAATTTGTTTACGTGTATGTTTGCGTGAGTGTATGTGTGTGCATGTTTTTGAGATTGCGTGTGTGTTTGTATGTCTGTGTGAGTGAGTGTGTGTGTGTGTGCATGTGTGTTTGAATTTCTGTTCACTTTCTGTTTGCTTGCATGAGTGTGTATGACTTTGAGATTGTGTGTGTGTGTGTGTACATGTTTCTGTGTGTGTGTGTTACATAATGTGAGTATGTGTTTGCAAGTGCATGCTTAAGTGTGTTTACACGCGTGTGCATGTCTGCGTCCGTGCATCTGCGTGTGTGTGTGTGTTTGAATGTGTTTAAGTGTGTGTTTGTGAGTGTATTTGCATGTGCACACATGTGTTTGTGTGTGTTTAGTGTGCGTGTAGTAGTGTTTGTGCGTGTTGACCTGAGCTGGAGCTCCAGCAGCTCTGCAGGCCGTCAGCAGGAGTGTGTGTGTGTGTGTGTGTGTGTTCTGCTCCTCCTGCTCTGGTCATTGGCTTTGGCAGTGCAGTGTGTTGAGTCTGTGTTCTGCATAGATGCTCAGATGTTTGTTTCTCTCTGCATGACGCCGTCTGTGCTGTCGCAGAGCTGCTGTTCGGCCTGTGTGTCTGTGTCTGTGTGTGTGTGTGCGTCTGCAGTGTTCTCCGTGGGCTCCGGCTCCTCGCGCTCCGCCTGCCGGTAACTCTCGTCCCGCTTGCGCTCGCGGTCCAGCAGCCGGTAGTTGATGAAGTTCCCGATGAAGAGCCAGATGCTGGACAGCACCACCACCGCGCCGCAGCACAGGTACATGTACTTGTAGTTCTTGGTGATGTCCACCAGTTTACCTGCAAAACACAGCAGTTCAGTCTGAGAGAGTGTGTGTGGGGACCTGTTCTGCTCCTATATATGAGATGTAAAACGCATCTCTGCTGTGTCTAGAGTGTGTGTGTGTGTGTTTAGCACACAGATAATGTTCTCCATCTCTCTAAAGCTGACCTTTTTAAGCTTTGATTTTAATTGTGGTGTATTGGAGACTGTCGCTTTAAATTCAAATGAGATTTTACAAGAGGGCGGAGCTACAGATGGCCATGCATACCCATAGCGGCAGATGTAAAACAGCTCTAGCTGTGTTGTCAGTGCTGGAGTGCGTTTCCCAAACAATAACGTAACTCGCGGCTGAACTATCATTGTATGATGCATCATTTGGCAAACGAGAGATGTAGTGACGAGTGTTTCCCAAAACCTGTAGTTTCTCTGCCGCAGATCCATCGCTTGAACCACATTACTTACAACGTAAAATGTCCTGATGCTCTAAACGGGGTGGAGGAACTACTTCTTTAGAGAAAAACCCCATCATTTCTCTGTGCACATTATATTGATTTACACGCACATGCATTTAAAATGATCTAATATTATTTTTGGTAAAAACATGCACTCGCTCTCCATATTAATTGTAATATATATAAACGCCACATATAGAGGCTGTTTCCTTTACAAATATTATAGAGAACATTATAGTCTATTCTAAATGAACATAACATCACTTATAAAGCAAACAGATATTCTAATATCACGTATAAATCAAATAAATAAATAAATAATGAAGCGATTTATAAAGAAATTAAAATTAATATTTATTATCTATCTGAAAAAAATCCTGCTTTAATAATAATAATGATAATAATAATAAGGATAATATTAATAAGGATAATAATAATAATAATAATGATAATAATAATAATGATAATAATAATAAGGATAATAATGATAATAATAATAAGGATAATAATAATAATGATAATAATAATAATGATAATAACAATAAGGATAATAATGATAATAATAATAATAATAATAATAATAAGGATAATAATAATAAGCATAATAATAATAATGATGAAGAAGATTTATTATTATTATTATTATTAAGTAGGATATTGTTTGTTTATTTAATTTTTTTTAAAGTCTATTTTACAATTTGACACATGCAAGCCACTGCAGAAATGTTCTGAGCAGCAGGCCTATGTCATATTCAGTACAGACACGTAATAAATAACCTACTATAAATTAAAGCATTAGCGTATGCTGTTTTTTGCTTTCACAAGCTTTGGAGTAATAAACATAAACTCCGCTTTTAAATAACAGTTCAAAATAACATCAGTGTTTTCAAAGTGCACTGAGAAGGAAGTGCACTTGTAAACATGTCGATCGCTAAAACTGAACTGTAAAAATAGTTTGAAAGCAAATTACAGCTCAGAGAGATAACCCTAATGCTTTATTTAAAAAGATAATTCCAAGTTTAAATGCTAGAATGTTCTAAATGAATAGGGCATAGGGGGCATAACTGGGAATAGAACACAGCCAGGAATCAGTTATTCCACTAAACAGCAGTTCCTTTAGTCGTCCCATAGTTACCATTAAGGTTCAAATTGGGATAATTTTGACACCAGTACCACTGCATGGTGCAACTTTTCATGTTGGGGCTGGAACTCATGTATATGTTGCGATGTCAGTTTGATAAAGTGTGCTCGATGTGTCTGAAGAGCGAGGAGGGATCCGGAGGTGAAAAGGGTGCGCGACTTATTTGAGGACCGGGAGGGAAACGCACGATTTCTGGGAGATTATCACTCGTTTGCAGGCGTTATGAGTCCCGCAAATGCATAGAGACTCCCGGAACACTCCCGGGAGACTTGGGATGTCTGAATATCAATTTTAACAACTATAGTGAGACGCGGTCCAGTGGTACATCCTTGATAAACTTTTCGACGTGCACTGTTCTCTGGAGCTCAGACAAGCGCATGACAGTGTGTGTGTGTGTGTGGTCACGTGACGTGAACGTGGCTGTTCAGAGACGCTAGGTAAAACACGGTGTGGATGTGGATCATTTTCCTTCTGAAATGGCATTTTAACACTAAGACGTATTACTGTAAACAGGGGCTGAATGTGTATTTTTCGCGAGCGGGTTTGCGACAGGGCGCGGGGCGGAGGATCGGCGATGCCGACTCAGCATCGTGTTGTCTATTGGCCATCGGCGATGGACGATGGCATCATCTATCAGCCTAACCCTACCATAGAACGAACTTGAAGCCGCAGGTGACCACATGCGATTAACTCACAGCACAGACAGCGTGGCGAACCGAGTTCATGATCGAATGTGTCAAAGCATGTTGCCGTGTGCTTTACGAGCTACGCCACTCACATTGCTTTAAGACGCTCTCTTTACTTATGTTGTCTCTGTCAATCAAACAGTGATGGTGGGAATCACTCAACTAGCTCATTCCAACGAGGTGTGCTACTTGCACTTTGCCTAAATAGACACAACAACATTTTACACCTTTACATCGGACTGAATAGAATATGCGTATTTGGCGTGCTGTCCGGGGAGAGGTGGTATTCCCCTCGTGGTATTCCCCTTATCAGGATAAAGAGAGATAGGGTCCGAGCGGGTCTAGCCCGGCTCCAGAACGCTCCCCCCTCAGAATTAAATCAGTATCTGGTTTAATAGTGTGGAGTTACGCTGAAATCGAGAGAAAACGTTGGTATGACGTGTTTGACTATTTATAGGGGTTCGGTCTTGAGCTGATTGGATAATAGAATGATTGTGTGTGTGATGAATTAGCCTCACCTCGTAAAATTTGTTTATGAAACATCATTTCTTTTTTAATTCACTCACAGTGCGATGTTCAGACCCCACTGCGTTGACAGCGTCAGCTAAACTCTCACACTCTATTTTTTTTCTTTTGTTATTTATTCCGGAGGACAAATTAGAGCACGTTTAGTTCACATTCAGTTCGAAGTTTCTTTTCTTGCTTGCTTTTGCCGTTGCTTTTTCGTTTGGTTTTGCCAAAGCGCAGTCATTACCATATTCATACGGGGGAGGAGGCAGGGCGGGGTTTTGCGCTCGTGCACGTGCGCTCAGTTTCACGTTAATTCAGATGTACAAAGACATTAGCCCCTTTCACACAGTGATACCGATAAATATTTGGAAAATTTCCGGAACGACTTTACCGGTATTTTAAAAAAAGCTCAGTTCACACAGGCGAGGACGTTACGGAAATTTTCCGGAAAAGAGCATTCACACATCCATTCCAAAATACCAGTAAATTCTGACATCATTCACCACAAATGAGCTGTAAACGGCTGCGCTTGTGTTTGTAAACATTTGACTAAATTACAAACTCTGTGGATGATCAATATTGTGAACAACTTTCGCAGGATCACTTTCGCATGTCGAGATGTTCATAATATGTGCGTGTGCAGGCGCTCATAGGCGCACGCAAAGCTTGAAGGTAAACAAACAACGGCTTATCATAAGCATCTCATCGATGATTATTTACACAGTTGGCATTAAGAAGAACATATAAACGTGATCTGACTAACTTCTAGCAGCTAAATGTGTCTGGAAAAATATTCAAAGGCTTTTATCCTCACAAACCGCGCGGACGTAAATGCGTCTGACTGTTGTGATTGGCTAAAGCAGACGTCTCACGTCAGCACGTTCTAGACGTGCACGCGCTTATTACGGTAATCTTCCTTCTGCATTCACACAGCGCAGCATTCCGGCAAATTGCTGGTAATGTTACAACTTCTCTTTCCGGAAAATAGCCAGAACGAATTTACCGGTATTTTCAAAAAGGACCTGTTCACACATACAACCTTTCCGGAAAATTGCTGGTAATTTTCCGGAAAGGTCTGTAATTGTGTAAAAGGGGCTATTATGCGTGGGATTCTGCACATTCCGCACATTTACAGCTTTGTGCATATGCAATGATTTAGTATGAATTCAACGCCAGTCTTTATACATGAGACCCCTGATGTTTTCAACTGGGTGTGACTGGAAAATGTGTGCCTCTTGCACAGCGCTCCCTTATGCACGTTGTGCGAGTCGCGCCTCCATTGGAAATGGAACTGACACCCTAAGCTTACTAGCATTGCTTCCAAGGCGCTCGCTTAGCAGACACGTTTAATAAATCTATAGCGCTTCATACTGAATCTTCTTTATTGATATTGACAATAGTGTTCGGTCAATAAATATCGATGCCGAGATTATCGCCCAGCCCCATGTGTGCTTCAGTGTGAGTGTGTGGAGACTCCTGTCTAAAACTGCACATCTATAATCCTCTTAGTCTATGCTGATGTTATCTTCAGCAGCTCAAACACTCTAATGGCTAATGGACAGACGGCTGCTTCTCACTCAGGGCTGCTGGTTATGCTAATGAGGGAGACTAGTGGGCGGGGCTTTCCCCCTCTGATGACACGTGCAAAGGGAAAATGTCAATCAAAGAGCTGTTGTGTTGTGCTGACCTGCGAGCGGCGGGCCGATGAGCACCGGGCAGCACTCCACGATGGTGGTGAGCCCGACGGCACTGGAGAACCGCTGCGCTCCCACCAGGTCCATCAGTGTCTCGAAGAGCACGGCACTCACCATCCCGAAGGCGAAGCCGAAGAACACTGCGTACACCACCATGCCCGTGTAGCTCTCAGCCAGCGGGCACAGCAGGTGGCACACGCCATTGTACAGCACAGCGAAGCTAAAGAAGTACTGGATCCGCGGTCGCACCCAGCGCGAGTTCGCTAGTAAGCCCATGGAGGGACGCGCAAACATGTCCACGAAGGCCAGGATGGAGAGCAGGAACGCCGCCTGGTACTCATCCACACCGTTGTCTTTGGCATACGGAGAGAGGAAGACGATGGGCGCGAAGAAGCCCAGGAACATGATGACGTTGCCTGACAGGTAGATGAGGAAGCCGCGGTGCTTGAACAGCGACAGGTCCAGGTATTTGTTGACCGTCTGCCAGGCCGTGAGCTTCTCCTTCTCGGCGTGTTTCACCTCTACCACAGGGGGAGGCGCTATGGAGCCGGCAGGAGCCACTAGGGGGCGCATGAGGGACCCGGCTACGCAGCAGTTCAGCAGCAGCCCGCCCAGGATCAGGAAGCTGCCCCTCCAGCCGTACTCATTGATCAGGTACTGGTTTAGCGGCGCTAGCGTGCTCAGGAACACCGGGCTGCCCGCCATGGCGAAGCCATTAGCGATCGGACGCTTCTTGTAGAAATACCTGCCGATCATCGTCAGCGCCGGCTGCAGGTTAAAGGCCAAACCGAGACCTGAGGAAGACAGCAGAGCACACAGGGTGAGCGTTTCTGCACACTGAACATGAATATCAGGCTAATCGGCTAGCATGCTAATCAAAGGCAGTACACAGAATGCTACATGGGAGGCAGCATAGCATACTAATTGGTAACAATACTATTGAAGGGCTGTAAACAATCTAGAGAAATGATATATATAAGTTAGCATAGCATGCTAATTCGTTAGCATAGCATGCTACTTGGTTACTATTGCAGTCGTATTAGTTAACATGCAAATCAGAGGCTGTAAACATACTCCATAAATGGCAACGATGATGAAATGTGCTAACTGGTTAGCATGCTAATTGTAAGTTAAAACGCCACATAGAAGTTAGCATAACATGTTAATGGGTTACAATTATCCAAGGGCTGTTAACAAACTAAATGTTACATAAAAGTTAGCATAGCATGTTTATCGGTTAGCATGCTAATCAGAGGCTGTACATAAAATATTGAAATGTTACGTGAGTTATAACATGCTAATTGATTACATGCTAATCAGAGGCTGTAAACATAGTACATAAATGGCTAATATATGTAATGTGCTAATTGGTTAGCACGCTAATCAAGAAGTTGTAAACACTACATGAATGTTACATGAATGCATTACATAATAGTTACTTTGTGTGGCATGCAAATTGGTTAGGATGCTAATCAGTTATCATACTAGTTACTTAGCATGCTAATCAGAAGCTGTAAACAGAATAACAGCAAGATGAACATAGCATGCTAACTAGCCGTTGTTCTTTATAATACAGCGTTAGAACTGTCAGTAAAAAAAACTACATAGTCTGTAAAGCTAGTGTTGCATGTCAGTTGGTTAGCATGCTAATTCGGCACACTGCACTGTCAACATGCTGAATGAGAACTGCCCACCAGCACACACAGCTATACATCTGTGTTTGGACACATTCATGACCCTAAGGGAATGAAGGATTGAGCGTGAGGGTATTAGCCTGACCGCCGATGACGCCGATGCAGATGTAGAGCTCTAACACATTGTTGCAGAAGGAGGCGCTGATCATCCCGATGGCGCACAGGAAACCACCCAGGATCATGATGGGCCGACAGCCGTATGTGTTGACCAGAATACTGCTGATGGGGCCTGGAACACACACACATAATACTGATCATATAGACGAGCACACACTTACTGCACTTTAACTGTGATTAATATTTCATTATCAATTGATTAATAAACGAATTAATTTCATCATTTCTATAAGAACTAAAGTAAAACATATTGCACAATTATGAAAAATATATTGTAAAATTATTGTAAAATACATCTATAATATTTTTAATTCAATATTTATCTTAAAAAGCTTATTTTATTTTGAGTAATAAACAGACTGGGCGAAGCAGTGGCGCAGTAGGTAGTGCTGTCACCTCACAGCAAGAAGGTCACTGGGTTGCTGGTTCGAGCCTCTGCTCAGTTGGCGTTTCTGTGTGGAGTTTGCATGTTCTCCCTGCGTTCGCGTGGGTTTCCTCCGGGTGCTCCGGTTTCCCTCCCCGTGTCCAAACACATGCGGTACAGGTGAATTGGGTAGGCTTAATTGTCCGTAGTCTATGAGTGTGTGTGTGTGTGGATGTTTCCCAGAGATGGGTTGCGGCTGGAAGGGCATCCGCTCCGTAAAAACTTGCTGGATAAGTTGGCGGTTCATTCCGCTGTGGCGACCCCGGATTAATAAAGGGACTAAGCCGACAAGAAAATAAATGAATGAGTAATAAACAGACTGTGGGTAGCACGATCACCTCATGCAGTTGGTGTTTCTGTGTGGAGTTTGCATGTTCTCCCCGTGTTGGTGTGGTTTTCCTCCGGGTGCTCCGGTTTCCCCCACAGTCCAAACACATGCGCTATAGGGGAACTGATCAACTACACTAGCCATAGTGTATGAGTGTGTGTGTGAATGAGTGTGTATGGGTGTTTCCCAGTACTGGGCTGCAGCTGGAAGGGCATGCGCTGTGTGAAACATATGCTGGAATAGTTGGCGGTTCATTCTGCTGTGGGGACCCCTGATTAATAATGGACTAAGCTGAAAATGAATGAATGAATGTATCCAGTGTATAAAAAGTGTTATATCATCAGGTGTGTGTGTGTGTGTGTGTGTGTGTGTGTGTGTGTGTGTGTGTGTGTGTGTGTGTGTGTGTGTGTGTGTGTGTGTGTGCTGAAATCAGGTCAGATCTGCTCTGTTTTTAGCTCTGAAAGCGTCTCGACTCTTGATCTCATTAGCATGCGGAGCAGCGGGAGGTGCTGAAACTTCCCATGATCCTCTACTCCAAAACACACACAATAGCACTGACGGGCTGTACAGGAGAACTGTGCATGTGTGAGTTTGTCTATGTGTGTGTGTGTGTGTGTGTGTGTCTCTGTTTGTGCATATGTATCTCTTTGTATGTGTGCATATGTGTACTCAGTGTATGCATGTTTGTTTATGTGCATGTGTTTATGTGCATGAGTGTGTGTGTGAGAGAAAGTTTGTGTGTTTGTATCTCAGTGTGTGTGTGTGTGTGTGTGTGTGTGTGTGTGTGAGAGAGGTTATGTGTGTGCTTGTGCATATGTGTCTCAGCATATGCATGTTTGTGTGTGTGTGTGTGTGTGTTTATGTTAATGTGCATGTTTGTGCATGTGTGAGTGTGAATGTGTGGAATTGTGTTTTTATGAGTGTGTGTGTGTGTGTGCATGTCACTTAGTGTATGTGTGCAGATGTGTCTCTGTTAGTGTGTTTATGCATGCATGTGTGTGTCTGTGTGTGAGTGTACCTTTGTGTGCATGTGTGAGTGTGTCTCTGTGTTTGTACACGTGTGTGTGTGTGTGTGTGTGTGTGTGTGTGTGTGTGTGTGTGTGTGTGTGTGTGTGTGTGCTGGTGTGAGTTACAGGACTGAACTGATATCTGTCCTCTATAATACAGCTCAAGTTTACCAGCCGTCCACACACACATACACACACACACACACACACACACACACACACACACACACACATACACACACACACATACACACGTGTGCGCAGGAAAACTCATTTACTTGAAGCTTTTCAATGTGGATGCATTGTGGGATTTGTGCTCTCCAGTGAGTCAGGCACAGTAATGCTGGTGGATATTGCAGATGCAGATGTAATCAGGGCTGGAGCTGTGTTACGGCTGAATCTTCATTCTGTGAGGCTTCATGTTTAACGGAGGATCAGTTCAATTAATCCTCTAATGAATGTCATTAAGCTTTGCCTTTCTCACATCAAATACAGCGCTTCAGCGTTATTAGCAAAAAACTACACTTTACTGTGAGCGTTTGCATTATTATTTATGATTATAGTATTTTTATTATATTATTTAGTTTTTTATTATTTAATATAATGGATTTTATTGTTTTTGAAAAGTCTGTAGAATTTATTACAGCAAGAAGGTCGCTGGTTCGAGTCCCGGCTGGGTCAGTTGGTGTTTCTGTGTGGAGTTTGCATGTTCTCCCCATGCTCCGGTTTTCAAACACATGCGCTATAGGGGAGTTGATCTACTAATTGGCTCGAGTGTATGAATGTGTGTGTGAATGAGTGTGTATGGGTGTTTCCCAGTGATGGGTTGCAGCTGGAAGGGCATCCACTGCGTAAACCATATGCTGGATAGGTTGTTGGTTCATTCCGCTGTGGCGACCCCTGATTTTTAAAGAGACTAAGCCGAAAAGAAAATGAATGAATGTATAGTTTATTAATATCTTCGCTAAATAAACAGTTCTATTTCCTTTTGGTTACAGTTCTAAAGGTTTAATCCGTCAATAATGTTTTTATTAATTATATTTGTATCGAATTAAACTCAAAATCATAATGTGCCTTATTAGTGTATTGGTTTTGGAATGTTAATTAACTGTTTTATACATGCTTTATTAATTAATTTCATTAGATTTATTATTGCAGTTTATTAAATTAATTATTTTTAAAAATCAAAAGGAAAATGTTATATTTGGGGAAACACAAAACACTTAATCGATTAATAAATTGTTGTTATGATGCATATATTTCCTCATTTCAATTAATTAAACATTATTGATTACTCAAATTTAATTGAAGTCCTGCAAAAAATCAACAAATCAATTTAAATGGCATTTCATGATTTTTATTTAGATTTTTTTATTAATTACGCCTTTTAATAACTAAAATGTAAATAAAAAACATTTCATAATATTTCGTAAACAATTGAATTAATTAGGCCTTAAAAAACTAAAATCTAAATATTAAATGTTTCCCCTTATTTGTTGTTTTTACATGTTTGTCATTAAATTATTTCAGATGCATAAGTAAAATGATGAAATGTACCTTATAGATGTTCACCGTAAATATATATACATTATAAGTACATTAAACCATAGAATTTAGGGGGAAATATTTTTAATATAATTAATTTACTTGTTAAAAGGCCTAACTAATTAAATAAGTCTAAGTAAAATGATGAAATGTCATATAAATGATGAAATGTCATATACAGAATATTATGAATACGTTTTGCGTGTTGTTTTTAGGTGTTTTACCTCCGGCGTACATGACGGCCAGCATGATGGAGGAGATCCAGGCCACCTGACTGTAGGAGGCGTTGAAGATCCTCTGGATGTCCTTGAAGAACACAGTGGTGGCTTTGGGGAAGGCGTAGGAGAAGCCGATGGAGATGAAGGCCCCGCCCACTACAGCCCAGCCCCACCCCCCGTCTGGAGGCGGGACCGCTGGAGGTCCGACAGGTGGAGGCATCTCTGCCAATCACTGCAGGGGAGACAAAGACAGGCAGCCAATGAGGTAAGAGAGAGGCGGGGCTATCCGGAATGGGCGTGTTCAGGAAACCTGTCTGTAAACAGCTGTAATGAGTTAAATGTATACAAGCCAATGCCATGATGACAGCACATAATATTAGACTGGATATTCTTCAAGACACTAGTGCTCAGCTTACAGTGACATGTAAAGGCTTCACTAGGGTAATTAGGGTAAAGTTAGGATAATTAGGCAAGTCATTATATAATGGTTTGTTCTGGAGACAATCCAACACTATCATCAGAAACACACTCAGACAGCAGGAAACCATCATGTTTATAATGTTAACCTAATATCTCCATGCATTACAGTAGATTAAAGATGCACAGCAATATTCTTACATTTTTACATAATTCAAAATGCATTAAATGTGCGAAACATATTTTATACGTGCAATGAAATCTCTCTAATTTCAAGTGAAGTGTCTCCTCTAATGATTTAAATCACTTTTGAGAATTAAAAATATCAAAATATGAGTATAAAGCCATTCAGCATGATATATATCAGTAAAAATAAAGCTATATACTTAATCTGAGCATTACTTTTGGTAGATAAATATAAATATTGTTCATTCTAATGCATGTCTTATGTAATATAGCAAAAATGTATGACAATTAATTCTGTTATCTAATAAAAATACATTTAAATGACTTATAATGCACAGAATAATCAAGAATAATGTATTTTTAATCACTTTAATTGTTTTTAGTTTAGTATTGATTGGTATATTTATGTGTGTGCGTTTGTTTGTATGTCTCGGCTTATGACTTTAGGACTTATTGATTAATGGTTGGTCTGCTCACCTAAACGTCCAGCTGACGGTTCGAGACGTTCACAATCCAGATAATGTGTGTGTGTGTGAGAGAGTTTTATGGATATTAAAGGCCACCTAGACGACAGGAGTCATGGCTATGGCAACAGTGTTTACAACTGTCCGTCAATGTCAGAGCCCCGCCTCTGCTTATTATGTGGGCTCCGCCTCCTACGGCTGAAGGGCATGGAAAAGTGGGCGTGTCCACAATCTTAAGTGCCACTGTTTACAAACCAAACAAAAGAGAGAGATTCTTATCATGTGATTTCTTTCAGTTCTGAAGCCAACAGCGTCTCACACACACACACACACACACACACGCACAGAGAGAGAGAACGCTCATGTGATGTGAACTCAAGCCCAGTGTAAGATAAGCTTTTGTTTTCAGCTTCGCTCTTCAAATCCAAATACCTTCCTGCAAAGTTATTGTAAGCGATATCACCACATGCTGACTGCAGTTATTATGCGCATATATTAAAGCAATAAACAATGAGCGTCTATGTGACATTGTTCACGTCGTGGCACACGAACAGTAAACGTTTGATTTATAATGTACAGCGCATCAGTGTTTACCAATAATTACTCTTTTGAACTGAGCCTCAGATTCATCTCATCCAATCAGGAGCTGATCTGTGAATGCAGCCACCTGATTGGCTGACAGCAGAGACTCTGCAATCTGACACCTGGACACATCAGCGCTGACTGAGCAACACTAACTAAAACACAGAGGACTCTAATTAAAGCTAAAATTCTATATGAATGAAGTACATTAATCAGAGTTTATGTAAAATGATTGCAAATAAAATAAATCATTAATAGTAGAAATGTCGAAAAACAAGCTCGATCATGTGAGCTGTGTTCTGCTGGTCTTCAAGGTCAGTGTGCTGTAAAACCGAGTGCTGCTGACTCATGAATATTTAATGAGAGCGGGTTGGTTATTTCTGCATCAAACAGAGCTGGATCTGAAGATCCTGAACATCACTAATGATTAGGCCTGTATACTGCTGGACGGTATCATCAACATGTATTTCATGGTAACCATATCTTACATGAGACAGTTTTTATTAAGCTAGTTAATCTAGAAAATCTACAAAGCGGGTTTATAATACAAATAAGCTTGAACATTTAAAGAAAATTACTTGATCTTATTTGATTCATTTGTATTTTATTTTTAACCTCATGAATATTTCTTAAATTTATATTTGTCATATTCGATAAAACGTTCAACACATCAAAAAACAAAAAAACAATTATACAACAAAACAACATTTATAGGAGAATAACGGCTAAAATAAAACAAAACTTACATTATTATCTAGTCAAAAGTGAAAACAAACAAGACAATCCAGTTTTAGAGTAATGCGCCATGCCATTACTGTGCTGAAACGATACATTGTGATAATAAGATACATCGGAATGATATGATACATTGTGCTGAAACGATACACTGTGATTGATAATATGATACATGGTGCAGAAACGATACATTGTGCTGAAACGATATATTGTACCAAATCAATGCATTGTGCTGAATCGATACATCACGATAAAAATGATATATCGTGCAGAAACGATACATTGTGCAGAAAGGATACACTGTGATTGATAATATGATATATCGTGCAGAAAGGATACATTGTGCAGAAAGGATACATTGTGCTGAAACGATATATTGTACCGAATCAATGCATTGTGCTGAATCGATATATCACGATAAAAATGATATATCGTGCAGAAACGATACATTGTGCTGAAACGATACACTGTTTTTGATAATATGATATATCGTGCAGAAACGATACATTGTGCAGAAACGATACATTGTGCTGAAACGATATATTGTACCGAGTCAATGAATTGTACTGAATAGATACATTGTGCTAAAATGATATATTGTACCAAATCGATACTTTGTGCTGAAACGATACATCGTGCTGAAGCGATATATATTGTGCTCAAACGATATGTGCAGTCCTGCTAATGATCACACTTTGACCCATTTTTTAAATCAGTACTAAGAAAACAGTCAAAGTCTGTCATGCGGTTCTCAAGGTCTCCGTCTGTCCTGGTTTAATGTTTCCAGACTCTCTCAGACTGTGACATTGGCGTGAGTTGGCTGGAGAAAAACCCAAGAGCTGGATTTCAGTCAGTGCAGATCTCGTCTCCTCACTACAGAGAGTTTCTCCACTTCACTGACATCAACTCTTAAAGGGACAGCTCACCAACTATATACACACTATTTACTCTCTCTCAAGTGGATTCAAACCTTTCAGTGTCTTCTGTTGGATATGAATGAATATATTTTGAAGACAGCTGAAAGCCTGTAACTATTGACTTCCATTGGAGGAAAAACAAATACTATGGAAGTCAATGGTTACAGGTTTTTATCATTTATTCAAGTATCTTCTTTTGGGTCCAGAAGTACAAACGAATCAAATAATGAGAGAATGTATAAAGAACTTTGAATGAACTTTCCCTTTAACAGTGCTAATAACTCCACTAAACTCAGTGTATTCTGCCAATCATGACGGAGTAGTACTATTATTTTACATTCATGCATTTTGGAGATGCATTCATCTAAAGCGACTTGCGTTTCATTGGAGGCATGCATTTTATTACTTCTTACTTTCTGTGGGTGTTTATCATTCCTTGTACATATTTTTTTCTGTCTGAGCAAAAAAATCCCCAAGAAATCCCCATGATTTCTAGAAGAGTTAGGTCATTAAGATTTACAGAACCAGAATCGTTTGCATTTTGCTATTATAAGCTATTAAATACTCAAAAAAATGTCTCCATAATACTTTAGAATGTAATTATATACTCTTTAATATGTTGTAATAAGAATAAGTTATTTCATTCTGACATAAACGCATCCATTTCACAAATAATTATTTTGATCATTTTTTTATCAATTAATATCGATTTAATCAATCAAGCGATAATTATTTTAAACATTTAATTATTTTAAATAAACATTTTACTCAATAATATTTTCGATAATAATAATGTTTCGATATTTCTACATTCAAACAGAAAATACTGTTAAAAAAACAAACGTTCATCCTTTTCTACAGGCTGAAATCTGTTCCTGCAGCAATGCAAAGTAGGTAAAAGGTCGAGCTCAGCGCAGGTTACAGGCACACACACACACAGCATCCCTGACGTCCAGCAGTGAGCGAAACACATCAAACAGTGGCGCGCTGGATTACAGCCTCACGCCTCTGATCTCCAACAATATTTGTGCTGATGTATGGTGTGCATACCATCTCTCTTTAAAGCGTCTTTGAATCGGAGGAAAGAGCTGCTCCCCAACACACTTTGAAGGTCCGCATGCGTTTGAAGACCAAAAACAAGATCTGGAGTTTCCCACCCACAGAAACAGAGACAATAGACGCCATCCATAATAATTACAATCATGCGGACGTCCGTCACGGCTCCACCTCCGTTTGATATTTAACATCTGAGATATCATAACATAAACCTACATGATATACACACACGTACGCCGAGGAGACGCAGCTGACAGGACAATATTTCACCTTAAAAGGACTCTATTGATCGACACGTGATCAATCAATAGGTGTGGTCTGATTGATGGGTTCCACTTTATTAAGTTAAAGTCGTTTAGTCTCCAGTTTTAGGAGGTCTGAGAGGAATCTGCTGTCATTTTAACCACATAAAAGTATGAAATATTATATGGAGTCAATCTAGGGCCATGTACAAGTAGTCAGAATTATTCGGCCCCCTTTGAATTTTTTATTTTTTTTATATTTCCCAAATGATGGCAGCAAGGAAATGTTCACAGTATGTCTGATAATATTTTTTCCTCTGGAGAAAGTCTTAGTTGTTTTATTTCGGCAAAAATAAAAGCCGTTTTAAATTTTTTAAAAACCATTTTAAGGAAAATATTATTAGCCCTTTTTTTTACTTTAATTTATATACTTTAAAACATTTTACAGAACAGAACATTCAGTGACAGCAGCGATTATTAAAAGAAAAAAACAATTAAAAAAAAAGTAAACCTAGATGTAAATAAAACCAAATTACAAAAAAAAAACATACAATATTTTCAATTTCAAACGAGCTGGAAATACTATGTCCTGTTCATATACAGAGTAACAGCTGCCCATCTTTGTTTAAAAATATCCAGCTTCAATTGAAGTTGAGCAGTAAAATACTCCATTGGTGGCCATTTTAAAGTCGGCCATCTTGGATCCAACTCTTGTTTTTTTTCAATAGGAAGAGGGTCATGTGACACATCAAACTTATTGGGAATTTCACAAGAAAAACAGTGGTGTGCTTGGTTTTAACGTACAAGTTTCTGAGCACTTATAAAATGTGTTCAATGTGCTGCCCATTGTGTAGGATTGTCAATGCAAGCCTCTTCTCCCACTCTCCACACACTGATAGCAACACCGCAGGAGAAATGCCAGCACAGGCTTCCACTATCCGTAGGTTCAGGTGCTGCACATCTTGTGTCTTTACACCATAGACAACACAGATAGTGGAGCCATCCTTCATCAATTGAAACCTCAAGGCCACGGGATATTTAAGATTGCTCCATGATGATGTGTTTCCCTCTTTATGCACTGACGCTGGCACATTCCCAGAGTTTTCCACCACCACATTATGGGTGTCAGGTCAAAGCATTCCTAGATGAACAGTTTCCTGAAAAGTGGATTGGTCACCAGTTGAATGGCCCCCAAGGTCTCCGGATCTGACCCCCTTAGACTTTTTTTTTGGGGTCATCTGAAGGCAATTGTCTATGGTGTGAAGACACAAGATGTGCAGCACCTGAAACTACAGATACTGGAAGCCTGTGCTGGCATTTCTCCTGCGGTGTTGCTATCAGTGTGTGCAGAGTGGGAGAAGAGGCTTGCATTGACAATTCAACACAATGGGCAGCACATCCAACACATTTTATAAGTGCTCAGAAACTTGTAAACAACTCATTAAAGAAAAAAGTTATGTTAAAACCGAGCACACCATTGTTTTTCTTGTCAAATTCCCAATAAGTTTGATGTGTCACATGACCCTCTTCCTATTGAAAAAAAACACGAGTTGGATCCAATATGGCCGACTTCAAAATGGCCACCATGGTCACCACCCATCTTGAAAAGTTTGCCCCCTCACATCTACTAATCTGTTACAAACAGTGGTTTAAATACAAACTAGTCCTTAAATGACCCACATTTGCCTTCAAAAAGTGCGTTCATTCACACTTTAGCTGAAAATCGAACATTTTAGTTGGTATATGATCTTCATTAGTGCACATTAACTCTCACTGTGCCATATTCAGATGTTTTCAGTACACTTAAAAATAATATTAATTCTAAACCCAAATGTATATTGATGTATAATATGCATAAATCACCTATAATGTTCAAGAGTATTCCAGTTAATTACAGAATAACTAACTAGTAAGCAATACTGATATAATTATAGGTGTGTTTGTGTGTGTGTGTGTGTGTGTGTGTGTGTGTGTGTGTGTGTGTGTGTGTGTGTGTGTGTGTATCTGTGCGTCAGCCAGCTTCAGGTGTCATCCAGAACAGTGTTTCTCAACCAGCTCTGCCCATTTCCATGTCTACTTAACTAAACACACCTGATTCAGATCATCAGCTCATTAGCAGTGCTGTAGTGGGTGTGACGGACAGAACATGCAGTGCTGGTGGCTCTCCAGGAATGTGGTTGAGAAACACTGATCCAGAACACCTGGTGTTATTTTCCTGATGTAAAAATAATGGGCAAAACTCCTGAAGCACATGAGCAACTTTCCAACATGCTAATGCGGGTCATGCTAAAGTCACACGGATGCTAAACACGCTTATGAGTGAATGTTATGAGACTCGAGACTAATACTACAGAGCAGAAAAATACAAAAACAAGTCGAGCTCCAGAGTCAGGGCGGCTCCGGCAGGAGTCAGCGGGAGATGTGTGAACTTCAGTCTAATTCTCTTCTCAAACACTGTTTCAGGAGTTTTAGCAGGACTGAGATGATAAACACTTGGTCGCTGCCAGAAGGGATACAGCTGTGGCCAGAGGTTAATGAGAATTATTTGTATTATCTAGTTCTCAAATGTCTACACCAACCCTAACCCCAATCAACAGAATAATGTATAAACAGTAATTATACAAGGTAATATTCATCTTATTTATTAAATTACCCATTACATTGTATTTCACAATCGTCCAGCCCCCACTTCAAACAGTAATTATTCTAATATTTATATTACTAGTAATTATACTACTGTACTAATACCAATTATAATTACTAAAACTATAATTATAATGGAAATTATTTATATTATGTTTCTTAAATTATTTGTATTTTATTATTGTCTACCTCTACCTATAAACCCAACCAACACAGTAATGTAAAAACAGCAATTATATGAGTATTATTCATATTATTTATTAAATCACCTGTTAATTGTGTTCTATTAACAGCTACCCCTACCTAAACCCTCACAGTAATGTGAAAACAGTAATAACACAGAATATTATTGATATTATTTATTAAACTACCCATTAGATTGAATTTTATTAACATATAATATCTGTACTCTCGCCCTCACAGTAATGTAAACACAGTATTATATTGAGTACTGTTTATATTATTTATTAAACTACCTGTTAAATTGTATGTTATTAACCCCAACCATAAACCCAATCATCACAGTCATGTAAAAACAGTAATTTACCTAATATTATTCATATTATTTATTAAGTTACCAATAACATTTTATTTTATTATCTACCCCTAATGCAAAAACAGAAATTTTATTGAGTATTTTTTATATTATTTATTTAATTACCCATTAAATTGTTTGTTATTTACGTCTACCCCTACCCTAAACCTCACAGTGATGTAAAAACAGTAATAACACAGAATGTTATTCATTTTATTTATTACATTACCCAATAAATTGTCTCTTAATAAAGTTTACCCCTACCCCAACCCTCAAAGTAATACAAAAACTGTAATTATATGGAGTATTATTTGTACTTTTTTTAATAAACTACCTATTAAATTGTATGTTATTAACGTCTACCCCTACCCTAAACCTCACAGTAATGTAAAATTAATATCACTGAATATTATTCATATTATTTATTAAATTACCCATTAAATTATGGTATTGACATCTACCCTAACCCTCACGGTAATGTAAAAGCAGTAATAACACAGAATTTTATTCATATTATTTATTAAATTACCCTTTAAATTTTATCTTAACTAAGTCTACCCCTACCCTATCCCTCACAGTAATGCAAAACAGTAATTATACCCAGTTTTATTCATATTATTTATTAAATTACTCATTAATTGTGTTGTTTATACATCTACCCGTACCCCAACCCTAAAGTTTCCCCTCACAGTAATGTAGAAATATGAATTATTGATGTACAGCGTCACACTGATGATGCTATATTGATGCGCGCACCCGCAGCTGTATCTCTTCTAGACTTCCCCCAGACTCCACGCTGAATCCTCATCATCTATACATTATGATATTAGCGCTGAGGGCCTGCGTGGCCTCGCCGTTATGCCATGTACTGCAACCTTTCCTCTTTGTGATCATGATAAACAAACACACGTCATGTCGAATCTCATCAAATGCCTCAAAGTGACCCAGATCAGCCAAACCCGCTTACCGCATCAAAGCCGGATAAATATAGCGCGGCTCTTCTTCTGCTTCTCCACCGGGAGAAGCTGCGGCTCTAAACGATGCTGATCGCGGACAGTCGGCGGTCATTAATATTAATAACAATAATCATCATCAATCTGCCGAGAGAAGCCGTTGAAGTTCCGCCATTCAGCATCGCTGTGCTGATAACGGGACCGTCCGGTAGCCACACACACATACTACATCACCACCATTAACACCATCCTCATGATCATCAGCATTATTAATTACCGTGATGCTGAAAGCAGCCTGTTTACCTTCAGGTCCGGTAATCAGCGCTGTCTGTCTCTGACCTTGCTGCAGAAAGACGCTCCGCACGCGTTTGAATCAGTCGCTTTGCGGACGGCGGCGTGACGTCACTCGCGCTTATCAACTCTACTATGGAGGAGGCTTGGCTCATGAATATTGATGACGCAGAGTGACGCGCGGTCACCTGATTGGGTAGACAATCGAGTGGGCGCGCTGAATCAAGTCCGGGAGAGAAAGCGCAATATAAATATTTATCACGTACAGGAGCGCACGAGCACCGCCATTGTTTATTATCCTAAGCGCACACACACACACACACACACACACACACACACACACACACACACACACACACACACACACGCATTTTTGGCCAGGGAATGCGGCTCTTCTAAAACTCTTAGCGGGGTTTATTGTACCAAAATAATCGGGAGGGGAGAAACAAATGTCTTTCACATGCACTTCTGTCGTAAACACCTGCTGCTGCTGCTGCCAAAACAACACGACACTGTAATCTAATAACAGCGGATTAATCAAAGACGACAGGCTGCCGGATTAACCACAGTTTCACTGAGCAAATAACGCCATTCGCGATTAATAAATGCTGATTACTTCACAACAACCACTTAAACCCGGTTAAATGTCCAGCTGAGTGTTAGCGATTAGTTTTTTTGCTAATAACAATAGGCTACCGATCGTAATATTCATTGGTCGATATCATTATTTGTTAACATTTCTCAACTAAATCACAATGAATCACAAATGATTTCACTAAATGCTTTTTAAACAAGTATAAATAATTAGAAGTTTAAACACCGGCTTGTAGATGTTGTGAATAGTTTTTCACTGTGTGATTCATGTTAACTGTCAGTTGTTTTGTGTTTGTTGTCTGTTAGACCCATGTGACTTGTACACTGCCTCATTTTGCCCAGGACACTGCAGTAAAACAGTTTCCTCTTAAAATAAAGATTATAATAATAATAATAATAGTTATTATAATAATGATAATAATAATCAGCAAGAAGGTAGCTGGGTCGCTGGTTCAAACCTTGGCTCAGTTGGTGTTTCTGTGTGGAGTTTGCATGTTCTCCCTGCGTTCGCGTGGGTTTCCTCCGGGTGCTCTGGTTTCCCCCACAGTCCAAACACATGCGGTACAGGTGAATAGGGTAGGCTAAATTGTCAGTAGTGTGTGTGAATGTGTGTGTGGATGTTTCCCAGAGATGGGTTGTGGCTGGAAGGGCATCCGCTGCGTAAAAACTTGCTGGATAGGTTGGCGGTTCATTTCGCTGTGGCGACCCCGGATTAATAAAGGGACTAAGCCGACAACAAAATAAACGAATGAATAATAATAATAATAATAACAATAATAATAATAATATATTAATTTGTATAGCATTGTTAGTAATATTAAATAAAAAACCAAACATGATTTAGTTAGTATTTTGCTTTATCAATTTAACATTCAATAGACAACATAAAATTATTTGTAATTATTAAAATTGTTAATAATAATACAATTATTACATCATTATTATTAGGCTATTATTATTATTATCATTCATTCATTCATTCATTCATTTTCTTCTTGGCTTAGTCCCTTTATTAATCCGGGGTCGCCACAGCGGAATGAACCACCAACTTATCCAGCATATGTTTTACGCAGCGGATGCCCATCCAGCTGCAACTCATGGGAAACATCCACACACACTCACTAACACCCATACACTATGGACAATTTAGCCTACCCAATTCCCCTATAGCGCATGTGTTTGGACTGTGGGAGGAAACCTGTGCCAATGCAGGGAGAACATGCAAACTCCACACAGAAACACCAACCGACCCAGCCGAGGCTCGAACCAGCGACCTTCTTGCTGTGAGGCGACAGCACTACCTACTGCGCCACTGCGTCACCCATTATTATTATTATTATTATTATTATTATTATTATTATTATTATTATTATTATTATAAGTATGACATTGTATATTTTCTAGGAATGTTTTGCACAGGTTTCACTTAGTTTTGTCCGGTATTTATTTTACAAAGAGATTTTACATATATATAAAAAAAGACTTTGACATTATTTGTATTTTCCTTTGTAATAAGTCAGCTTGTATTGTTTATGTGTGTTGTGTTGTTTTAATTTGTGTGTTTGTGTGGAGAGAGTTTAACTGCTCAAATTAACACTAATATTTGAATATAATGTAATTGAACTGAACTCTTCAGTTCGTAGTGTGTGTGTGAATGGATGTTTCCCAGTGCTGCGTGAAACATATGCTGAATAAGTTGGCGGTTCATTCCGCTGTGGCGACCCGAGATTAATAAAGGGACTAAAGCGAAAAGAAAATGAATGAAAAATGTTCTGATGAGGAATTGCAGACAAACATCAGTGTGTGTGTGTGTGTGTGTGTGTGTGTGTGTGTGTGTGTGTGTGTGTGCGCTGCTAGACGAGCTCATCTAAATCCACAGGTCAGAAAACACTGAATGTTAATGAAGCAGTGGCTGTGTAGTTTCTGGGAAGACAGCAGATGCTCACAATTATTAATAATGTGCTGAATCTTCCAATATTAATGTTTATCTGTGAGGAATTAAAGCTGTCAGGACATCATTAAACACTTGATACACATTTAAAGGTCCTTTAACATGAAAAATGCTTACAATGTTTTAATAACAGTTTAATGAAGGGTTAGGAAGGGATGTAAATGCTTTTCTGTTGGTCATTTTAGAGACTTGATTAATTGCTGCCTGTATACAGTATTGGTTTTAGTTGTATGTTTTGCAGAAAGTCATTATTCACACTGTAAAAAATACTCTAAAATTTACAATAACTTACTGCCAAATCTGGCTGACAATAAGACTACATTTAAAGGTGCACTGTGAATTACTAATCACCAATTTTTTATGTATAAAAATATTTAATTTATAACAGTTTTTAGAAGCACAAAACAGCAAAAACATTTATATGATCTATAATACTTTTATACAAATTATAACAAACAATTAAGTTTAAATTAAGTAAATTAAAAAGGCATTAAATAATAATTTAATGCCTTTTTAATTTTGCCAGTACTGGGTTGCAGCTGAAAGGGCATACATTGTGTAAAGCCGAAGGAATATGAATGAATAATAATAAAACATAATAATAATAATATAATAATAATAATAATAATAATAAAATAATAGTAATGATAAAAATATAATAATTATTATTATATTAATAATTATATAAAAAAGAAAATAAATAGAAATAGTTACAATAATAAAAAAAATAATAAAAAGAATAATAAAAGGAAATAAAAATATAATAATAACAATAATAACAAATATAATTGTAATAAAATAATAATGTTGAAAGAATAATAATAGAAATAATGATAATAAAAAAATTATTATAAAAATAATAATGTTAAAAATAATAATAGAAATAATAATAATATTAAAATAATAAAATGATAATAAAAACAACAATAATAATAAATATTAATAATAATAATAAATTATATAATAAAATAATAATAAAAATTAAAAAAACAACAATAATAAAAATAATATAATAATAATAATAATAACAATGTTAATAGAATAAAATAATAATAATAATAAATATAATAATAATAATAATAATAATAAAAGTATAATAATAATAATAATAATAACAATAATTAAAAACACACGAATAACACCAGTCCATCCAAACATGCATATCGAGTTATTAATACATAACAATCACCAACTATTTTGAATCAACAAAATATTATTATAATTATTATTATTATTATTATTATTATAGTGTAATCAAAATGATTTACTAATAGTCATTATCTTACAATTCCTTGTTGATAAATGCTTCAGTACATGTTTTTTGTAGTACTTTACAGAGCTTTACAGTACTATACTATTTTCTATATTGTTTTGCATTCAGTGATGAGAAAAGCCACTTTTGAATAATTAGCACTCACCCAAACAGGAGATTTGTTATTTTGTTTGTTTAATATAGGAAATGCAGCAATGTTGTGCTTGTTAACAATTTAGTTTGATGGTAAAAGGCTGTTCAGTGTGCAAAAACTGAAAACAGAATAAAATAAAGTAGTTAATAAGTTTTTGATTAGTGTGATGACTGTATGATTAACTAAATTAAAGTTAATTAAATCTAAATTAGCCAAATTAAATTTACAAACATGGAAAAAATGAAAAATGTTTCCTAAATCTGACTCTTGGCCGCTGAAGAGGTTTACAGCAATGTGTTGTGTTATCAGGAATACAGTCAGCTCCAGTGAAATGATCCTGGAGCTTTTACAGCTATTTGTTATGGTGCACATAAAATCAGTGGTGCTCTCATAAATGTCAGTGCAATAATATTAGAGAGAATGGATGATCTTATTTACACAGTAGTTTATGTATCTCTCATGCCTGCAGATATTCTTCACACACAGATTACTCTTTGTTTTCTTCTGCTCTGATGTTTTGTGATGCTGAAGTTGTGAATGTGGTGTGTTCCTGCAGGTGGCGCCATTGAGCTTCTCTGATTCTGTTCTGTGTGTGTGTGTTATATTATATTATATTTAATTATATTATATTTTATTATATCATATCATATACTATATTACGTTATGTTATATTATAATATTTTATAATATATATTGTATTATATTACATTATATTACATTATATTAGATTAGATTAGATTAGATTAGATTAGATCAGATTAGATTAGATTAGATTTTACTATATTATATTGTTACAGGTCCCTGGCAGTCAGGAAGACTGTAAGCAGTAGTCTTAGTAATAAGTGAGAGAGACAAGAGGTCCTCTTTGTTGTCTTTTATTTTACATACACATTTGTATGTTTGTATGAGTCAGTAAAGACATTTTGAATCACAAAATGATTCATAAACATGTTGGATAAAATAGTACACACTTTATATACTTAAATCAACTCACATCACAATAAATAAATAAATATAAATAAATAAACAAACAAATAACAACATAAAACCTTAACCATTTGTACAGAAATGCTAGATTTTTTGTCACAAACTGGCTGAATTAATATTACTGTGTCAGTAAGTGATATACACAAAACACTCTGAATACATGAAATCAAATCACACTTGAACACATGAATAAACTTCTATATGACATAGGCATCTTAAAAGTATTAATCAAATAATCAGTTAAAACTGATTATTTATAGATTAAAGCATGTGTACTCTAGATTTATATGACATTACGTTCATTTAACTAACCTTAGTAATAAGTGAGGGAGACGAGTTATTAGTTGCTACTTCAAGGTCCTCTTTGTTGTCTGAGGATGCGCTGCAGTCGTCATGGTAACTCAACTCTCTCAACTGCCACTCAGAATTCAGAAGATGCAGCTGAACTGTTCAGCTCAACCTCAATATTATTTTATTTGAGTAATTCAAGTACAGTCTATATATATACATAGATAGAAAAATAGAAATAAACAAATTAAAGTGAAACATACAAATAATTTACTTTGTGACCCAAACTATGTGTGGGATGGTCACAATATCATATATTATATATCATATCATATATTATATTATACTATATTATATCATATATCTTATAATATACTATATATTACATTATATTAAATTATATTATATTAAATTATATTATATTTAATTATACTATATTATATTATAATATATTATATTTAATTATACTATATTATATTATATTAAATTATATTATATTTAATTATACTATATTATATTATATTAAATTATATTATATTTAATTATACTATATTATCTTATATTATAATATATTTAATTATACTATATTATATCATATTAAATTATACTATATTATATCATATTAAATTATATTATATTATTTATATTATATTATATTATATTTAATTATATTATATTACATTATATTATATTTAATTATATTATATTATATTATAATATATTATATTATTTAATTATATTATAATATATTATATTTAATTATAATATGTTATATTATATTATATTTTATTTAATTATATTATATTATATTATATTATAATATATTATATTTAATTATATTATAATATATTATATTTAATTATATTATATTATATTTTATTATATATTATATTATAATATATTATATTATATTATATTATAATATATTATATTATTTAATTATATTATAATATATTATATTTAATTATAATATGTTATATTATATTTTATTTAATTATATTATATTATATTATATTATATTATATTTAATTATATTATAATATATTATATTTAATTATATTATATTTTATTATATATTATATTATATTATATTATATTATATTATATTATATTATATTATATTATATTATATTATATTATATTATATTATTTAATTATATTATAATATATTATATTTAATTATATTATATTATATTACATTATATTATATTTGATTATATTATATTATATTATATTTAATTATACTATATTATATTACATTAAATTATATTATATTTATTTATATTATATTATATCATATTATATTATTTTATTATATTATATTATATTTAATTATATTATATTATGTTATATTATATTATATTATATTATATTTAATTATATTATATTATATTATATTATATTATATTATATTATATTATTATATTATATTATATTATATTACATTATATTATATTATATTATATTATATTTAATTATATTATATTATATTATATTATATTATATTATATTATATTATATTATATTATATCATATTATATCATATCATATTATATTATATTATATCATATTATATTATATTATATTTAATTATATTATATTATATCATATTATATTATATTATATTATTATATTATATTATATTATATTATATTATATTATTAAATTATATTATTATATTATATTATATTATATTAAATTATATTATATTTAATTATACTATATTATATTATATTATAATATATTTAATTATACTATATTATCTTATATTTAATTATATTATATTACATTATATTATATTTAATTATATTAAGTTATATTATATTATTTAATTATATTATAATATATTATATTTGATTATATTATATTATATTATATTTAATTATACTATATTATATTACATTAAATTATATTATATTTATTTATATTATATTATATCATATTATATTATTTTATTATATTATATTATATTTAATTATATTATATTATGTTATATTATATTATATTATATTTAATTATATTATATTATATTATATTATATTATATTATATTATTATATTATATTATATTATATTATATTATATTATATTATATTATTATATTATATTATATTATATTATATTACATTATATTATATTATATTTAATTATATTATATTATATTATATTATATTATATTATATTATATTATATTATATTATTATATTATATTATATTATATTATTATATTATATTATATTATATTATATTATATTTAATTATATTATATTATATCATATTATATTATATTATTATATTATATTATATTATTAAATTATATTATTATATTATATTATATTATATTAAATTATATTATATTTAATTATACTATATTATATTATATTATAATATATTTAATTATACTATATTATCTTATATTTAATTATATCATATTAAATTATATTATATTTATTTATATTATATTATATTATATTTAATTATATTATATTACATTATATTATATTTAATTATATTATGTTATATTATATTATATTTAATTATATTATAATATATTATATTTAATTATATTATATTATATTATATTTTATTATATATTATATTATAATATATTATTTAATTATATTATAATATATTATATTTAATTATATTATATTATATTATATTTAATTATACTATATTATATTACATTAAATTATATTATATTTAATTATATTAAGTTATATTATATTATATTATTTAATTATATTATAATATATTATATTTGATTATATTATATTATATTATATTTAATTATACTATATTATATTACATTAAATTATATTATATTATATTATATTATATTATATCATATTATATTATTATATTATATTATATTATATTATATTATATTATATTATATTATATTATATTATATTATTATATTATATTATATTATATTATATTATATTATATTATATTATATTATATTTAATTATATTATATTATTATATTATATTATATTATATTATATTATATCATATTATATTATATTATTATATTATATTATATTATATTATTAAATTATATTATTATATTATATTATATTAAATTATATTATATTTAATTATACTATATTATATTATATTATAATATATTTAATTATACTATATTATCTTATATTTAATTATATTATATTACATTATATTATATTTAATTATATTAAGTTATATTATATTATTTAATTATATTATAATATATTATATTTGATTATATTATATTATATTATATTTAATTATACTATATTATATTACATTAAATTATATTATATTTATTTATATTATATTATATCATATTATATTATTTTATTATATTATATTATATTTAATTATATTATATTATGTTATATTATATTATATTATATTTAATTATATTATATTATATTATATTATATTATATTATATTATATTATTATATTATATTATATTATATTATATTATATTATATTACATTATATTATATTATATTTAATTATATTATATTATATTATATTATATTATATTATATCATATTATATCATATCATATTATATTATATTATATTATATCATATTATATTATTATATTATATTATATTATATTATTATATTATATTATATTATATTATATTTAATTATATTATATTATATTATATTATATTATTATATTATATTATATTATATTATTAAATTATATTATTATATTATATTATATTATATTAAATTATATTATATTTAATTATACTATATTATATTATATTATAATATATTTAATTATACTATATTATCTTATATTTAATTATACTATATTATATCATATTAAATTATATTATATTTATTTATATTATATTATATTATATTTAATTATATTATATTACATTATATTATATTTAATTATATTATATTATATTATAATATATTATATTATTTAATTATAATATGTTATATTATATTTTATTTAATTATATTATATTATATTATATTTAATTATATTATAATATATTATATTTAATTATATTATATTATATTATATTTTATTATATATTATATTATATTATATTATTTAATTATATTATAATATATTATATTTAATTATATTATATTATATTATATTTAATTATACTATATTATATTACATTAAATTATATTATATTTAATTATATTAAGTTATATTATATTATATTATTTAATTATATTATAATATATTATATTTGATTATATTATATTATATTATATTTAATTATACTATATTATATTACATTAAATTATATTATATTTATTTATATTATATTATATCATATTATATTATTATATTATATTATGTTATATTATATTATATTATATTATATTATATTATATTATATTATATTATATTATATCATATTATATTATTATATTATATTATATTATTATATTATATTATATTATATTATATTATATTATATTTAATTATATTATATTATTATATTATATTATATTATATTATATTATATTATATTATATCATATTATATCATATCATATTATATTATATTATATCATATTATATTATATTATATTTAATTATATTATATTATATCATATTATATTATATTATTATATTATATTATATTATATTATTAAATTATATTATTATATTATATTATATTATAATAAATTATATTATATTTAATTATACTATATTATATTATATTATAATATATTTAATTATACTATATTATCTTATATTTAATTATATTATATTACATTATATTATATTTAATTATATTAAGTTATATTATATTATTTAATTATATTATAATATATTATATTTGATTATATTATATTATATTATATTTAATTATACTATATTATATTACATTAAATTATATTATATTTATTTATATTATATTATATCATAATATATTATTTTATTATATTATATTATATTTAATTATATTATATTATGTTATGTTATATTATATTATATTATATTTAATTATATTATATTATATTATATTATATTATATTATATTATATTATTATATTATATTTAATTATATTATATTATATTATATTATATTATATTATATTATATTATATTATATTATATTATATTATATTATATCATATTATATCATATCATATTATATTATATTATATTATATTATATCATATTATATTATTATATTATATTATATTATATTATATTATATTATATTATATTATTATATTATATTATTATATTATATTATATTATATTTAATTATATTATATTATATCATATTATATTATATTATTATATTATATTATATTATTAAATTATATTATTATATTATATTATATTATATTAAATTATATTATATTTAATTATACTATATTATATTATATTATAATATATTTAATTATACTATATTATCTTATATTTAATTATACTATATTATATCATATTATATTATATTATATTTATTTATATTATATTATATTATATTTAATTATATTATATTACATTATATTATATTTAATTATATTATGTTATATTATATTATATTATAATATATTATATTATTTAATTATAATATGTTATATTATATTTTATTTAATTATATTATATTATATTATATTTAATTATATTATAATATATTATATTTAATTATATTATATTATATCATATTATATTATATTATATTTAATTATATTATATTATATCATATTATATTATATTATTATATTATATTATATTATATTATTAAATTATATTATTATATTATATTATATTATAATAAATTATATTATATTTAATTATACTATATTATATTATATTATAATATATTTAATTATACTATATTATCTTATATTTAATTATATTATATTACATTATATTATATTTAATTATATTAAGTTATATTATATTATTTAATTATATTATAATATATTATATTTGATTATATTATATTATATTATATTTAATTATACTATATTATATTACATTAAATTATATTATATTTATTTATATTATATTATATTATTTAATTATATTATAATATATTATATTTGATTGTATTATATTATATTATATTTAATTATACTATATTATATTACATTAAATTATATTATATTTATTTCTATTATATTATATCATATTATATTATTATATTATATTATGTTATATTATATTATATTATATTATATTATATTATATTATATTATATCATATTATATTATTATATTATATTATATTATATTATATTATATTATATTATATTATATTATATTATTATATTATATTATATTATATTATATTATATTATATTTAATTATATTATATTATTATATTATATTATATTATATTATATTATATTATATTATATTATATTATATTATATTATATTATATTATATTATATTGAAATCAATGTTTTTCTAACTTGAAGGCATTGTTGA
Source organism: Danio rerio (assembly GCF_052040795.2). NCBI lineage: Eukaryota > Metazoa > Chordata > Actinopteri > Cypriniformes > Danionidae > Danio > Danio rerio. The sequence goes on from NC_141024.2 coordinate 481,219, forward strand.
AGAAATGCTCAGAGATGTAGTTCTTTGTGATTGTGCTGCTCTCCAGCGCTGGATAATCAGTCCACACTAAACGAGGACACTAATTAGTGCACTTGTACTAGTGATCACGTTGTAGGTTGTTGGGTCAGAAACTATTGACTGCTTCTGAATGTAATTATCTTGTTCACTGGAGCAGATTCTTCATCTGCACACACACATCTATACACACATGGATATGAAACACTGTCAAAGTGTGTGTGTGTGTGTGTGTGTGTTTGTGAGCGTGAGAGCAAGAGTGTGTGTGAGACTTTTGTGAGTGAGAGAGCAAGTGTGTGTGTGTGTGTGTGTGTGTGTGTGTGTGTGTGTGTGTGTGTGTGTGTGTGTGTGTGTGTGTGTGTGTGTGTGTGCTGGCCATTACACTTAGAATAGCAGCAGTCAAAGCCAGAGTTCCCAGCATGCGCTGCTCTGATTCTCCTCTGCGCCAGAGCAAACAGCAGCCGAGCGCAGGAATGAGTCTCTGGCTCTGTCCCAAATCACCTACTAGTCCAGTATGAACTACATTTGAATGTGAGTTTACTAAAGGACTGTTAGAAAGGTGTGTTCTATGTAGTGTGAATGTAATTCAGACGTTCTACATCCGCTATTAGTCATGATCAAGTGACCTCCCTGCATCAGTTGTGTCGCTTCACTTAGGTGTCAAAGCCAGTTCCAGGAGGGCCGCTGCTCTGCACAGTTTAGTTCAACCCTGCTCCAACACACTGACCTGTGGGTTTCAAACAAGCAATCTAGTTAATCCCTGCATACTGTTTTTACAATACTTTGAATTTGGACTTGCTACTCTACTTGCATACTGTTTAAACTTACTACATAGTAGGGAAGTGTACGATTTGAGACACAGCCTCCGTTTACATTGAAGAGCAGCTCTCCTGATCTCCAATCTACAACACAATCTGGTATGAGTGTGTGTGTGTGTGTGTGTGTGTGTGTGTGTGTGTCCATGTCAGGAGGGTGAGCAGCTGAAGGTGTGTGTATGTTTGTGATGGTTATGAGTTTGTGTGTGTGATGTGTGGCCGTTTTCCCAACAGTCAAGCACAAGTGCAGCTCTGTGCGTCTGCAGCGGCTCATAGAGAGCGCAGTGTGTGAGCCGCTCGTGCCTCTTATAATTAATGAAGTTACACACTGAATCGTTGAGTTTTCCTGAGCGCCGCCAGCCAGACCACAGCACCCGTCTATCTGTGTGCACCACTGCAGATTTACAGCGCCTTTCTGCAAACACACTCCTTTACACTAACACACACACACACTCTGTCTTTGTTTTCCATGCATTGTGGGGACGTTCCATAGGTTACCATTGTTTTTAATCTGTATATTCTATTAACTGGGATGGCACGGTGGCTTAGTGATTAGCTCTGTCACCTCACAGCAAGAAGGTCGCTGGTTTGAGTCCAATCTGGGTCGGTTGGTGTTTCTGTGTGGAGTTTGCATGTTCTCCCCGTGTTGGCGTGGGTTTCCTCCGGGTGCTCCGGTTTCCCCCACAGTCCAAACACATGCACTATAGGGGAACTGATCAAGTAAATTGGCCGTAGTGTATGTGTGAATGAGTGTGTATGGGTGTTTCCCAATACAGGGTTGCATCTGGAAGAGAATCCGCTGCATAAAACATGCTGGAATAGTTGGCGGTTCATTCCACTGTGGTGACCCCTGATGAATAAAGGGATTAAGCTGAGGAAAAATGAATAAATGAATTGTATTGATTTGTATATTCTATTGATTGGATAAAAATCTATTGTGTATGATTTATACGCCTTTTAAAAAAGGGTTTGGGGGCTTTAATCATGAAATAAGGACAGATAATCTGAGAATTACCAGCATAACCCCAACTGGAAGGAATAAATTTAATTTAATTACATTTGTTTTTATTTATTAATACTCACTGAGGACAAATCAATGGAGTTTGAGCATGTTTTTATTATATAAACATATGATATACACATTAATCAACAAAAACCTGTACAAAAATATGTATTAATAAGAAAAAAGATAACTAATATAGCATTTAAAAACCCCAAAAAATAAACAAAAAATATATAAGTTTTATTAAATATATATATATATATATATATATATATATATATATATATATATATATATATATATATATATATATATATATATATATATATATATATATATATATAATATATATATATATATATATATATATAAATATATAATCTATAAATAAATATATCTATTACATCTAATATTAATATAAATATTATAAATAAATAATCTGATTTTTGAGGTCTTAAAGCCTTTAAATCATCTTCCTCTTCTCTAAAGCTAGCTAAAATATATGTCTTTTTAAAATAAATGCTTATTATTTATATTATTGCATTTGTTAATACACAATAGAGCAGCAGATTGACTGCAGAATTCAATATATCTGACACGCACACATCTGCTAGTGGCCTTAATCATGTTTAGCAATTAAATCAAGTGCAGTTTGCTTAATAAGAATTGATTTCTGTCTGTCTTTGTGATTTATATAGGGCAATCAGATATTCACATTTGAGTCACTGTAACAGTAACGAATGCTCGGCTCAGTCGTGAAGGCCTGGAGTAAAGTTAAATGCATAAATAGTCTGGAAGTTCAGATTCAGACATCTCACTTTTAATAGGTTTAGGAAACAGCCGATGGAGGAGGTGAAGCTCGTTCACACCTCATCATGGACACACACATACTAACACACACTATATATGCTAATGAAAGAGACATCAGTCCTTTGTGTCACAAATGAGGCTTACAAACAGCAGCAAACGCCTGCCTGACTTTGACTTAATGTGTGTATTTGATGTATTAAGCCATCAGTTAATGGTCTTTGCTGGTTTTGCTATTAAGCCATCAATTTATTCAATTAAAGACATCAATTTGCTGTTTAATGTTGCAGTGATATATTTTTGTAATATTGATATTTTCTAAATGTGTTTAATGTGTAGTGAGTGGCCAGATGTGTGTTATTTAGTGTTAAACACTAACAGTGAGCTGTATATTACTGTGAGTGTTGTGAAGTATGAACTGTCCACTTTAAACACAAGCTGCTCAGCCTCTTGTTGATCTAAAACAATGAAGATGTATTATATTTATATCTGTCAGAATAGCACAAGATCATCCTGCTTCAATATATGTGACGTCAAACAAGGGTTAGCACAAAAGTAACTTAAATGTAATCCAGAAGTAGTCTAGTGAGTACACATATTGTTATGTGATTTGTATTTATTAACAATTATTAACATGCCCAGCTCTGGTTAAATCTGCATGTAATATGGTAGTGCACTGTATAACATTCAAATTATTTATTTATTCATGTTTATTATGCATTTATAGCAGTTTGAATATTCGGGACAGCCCAAAAAATCCTTCATGCCTTGGGGGAAAATCCCTTGTGAATGTACAGAGACATTATTTGGCTCTTTGTCTTCCCTTTTTGAAAATTAAAAACATGATTTATTATTTCTAGAATTAATATTGACATGTTGCTGTGTGATGTTTTCCACCTCTGATAAGTTAAAAAAATCTTAATCTTAAGTATTATACTTTCAAATAAACACATAAAGAAGCCGGGAGGTCATTTTGGCTGGGATTTGTCCCACCTTGTCAGATTGTCCTGCCATTCAAACAGTGGGTAGCACATTTTCATGACGCAATAGGCTACCCATCCGATTTTGTGTACATTCTACTGAGGGGTGGTGTGATATGAAGCTGTAATATCTCCATAATCCCTAACCCTAACCTCAGAACCATTCAAATGCAGTGTTATAGCATAATCTGATAAAATTTCAAGACACTGGCACGTTGCATTTTCCAAAAATATCCCGGATTTTCATCAGTTTTTTTTGGTATATATATATAAAGGTTACATTAGCATGCAACTATATTAGCAGTTTATGGAGCCATATCGGTCTCAATAATATTACATTTACAAAATATGTGCTCATCACAATTCACAAATAACAATTTGCTAATTTAAAACACTATTCACAAATGCACAAATCCAATTTGTAACTTCCAATTCATAAATGTGTGATGGATTGTGCAAACATTTTAAATGCATTTGGGGAAATATTTCTGCTTTTTTATTGTGAATTTAGGAATTTTGTTTTTAAATGACATAATGGATTTGTGCATTTATGAATTGTTTCAAATTTACGAATCGAATTTTTGTAAACGTGAATTGTATGATTATTATTTTTATAAATGTATTATTATTGAGAGTGATGTTAATCCATAGCAGCTCGCTGTATATGTAAACTACAGTACCCAGAACCAGCGGTGGGGGCCTTCGGCTATCTTCGTGTGTTTCCGCCCACGGGAGCGCGCGCCGCGGAATGTTGCTCTGATTCCAGCGCGGTGGAAAAACTTTCTGAGAGATGGAGCGGTCGCCGAGGCGCTGAGTTCTGCACTTTTATTCGGGAATTTCGCCACGTAAAGGAGGTTTAGTTGGAAAGAAATTCGCTGTTTTCCACTTTTGTGCGGATTTAAACTTTGGAGGCTCGGTTTTTGTAAACTTTCGAAGAGTTTAGTGTCGGAGAGATGCCGCAGCCCGCTCGCGCTGTGAGCTCCGCGCTGCTCCTGCTCCTCCTCATCGGATTTACAGCCGTTACCGGAGACTCGGGCCGAACGGAACCGGAGCCGTGTCCGTCGGTGTGCTCGTGTACTGGGAATCTGGCGGACTGTAGCAGATTAAAGGCCGGTCGGACGGTGGAGCGGCTGCCCGCGAGGATCACGCGTCTGTGAGTGTCTTTGTGTCTCTCTCGCTGGAACTCCATCAAAACACACACACTCAACACACACAGGAGGAAAACACCGCGGATTTAAAGTTTATTATTTTATTTAAAGTGTTTGTATGGAAAACAACTCAAACAAACAAGGCAGAAAGTTTAAATATAAACTTTCCCCACTCTGTAAAGTGATGTTAACTCAGTTTGATCGACTTTGTTGTGCAGTTTTAATTTAAAGGCCCAGATCATTTAATTTAAGACTTTAAAAAATAAAGACGCTGTAAAAGAATGATTATCCCAAAGTAGATTTTATATTCAGACTTTCTATTTAATAATATAACCTACGAAAAGTATTATTTGCGAATTATAATTGGTGAAATCATATTAACAGTCAATTAATAACAATGTAAACATGTTCATAGTGAATTAAATAGTGCTGGTGTTGTTTTAAAGTCAGTCCTGCATGCGATTTCAGACCCAATATTGAAAGTCTAGTGATAAACAATATATAGGGAGAGTGTTACTTGTTTAAAAAAATGCACGATTGTGTAAATATAAAACCCAACATTTTAAATCAAACTCCACACACACACACACACACACACACTGGAGATTAATATAAGGAAAACATGCAGATTTAATCATTATTTTTGAAGTGTTTATATGAAAAAGCAACTGGAATAAGGCGTGAAGTTAAAATATAAAATGTTCTCCCTCTGTAAAGTGATGTAAACTCACTGATCGACATTGTTGTGTGTTTTCAGTTTAAAGGCCCAATTCATTTAAAGCATAGCACTTTGATTAAAAAATAAAATGGAATCATAGCCATATATTTATTTGAGAAGGCCTGGGTCTTCCAGCCAAAATAAATTAGTTTGTGTATTTTTGGGGGGGATCAACAAGTTTAGTTTTGACTACAAAAAATCCTTCTTATCTAATAATGTTGAAATCAAACTCATCTTTTTTTTGTTCTACAACATCAGAATCCTCCATCAAATGTTAAATAAATAAATTAAAATGTTTTATTTACATAACAGCAAGCTTACATGTCAGATGTGGCACAAAGTGTCTCTAAATGCAGCTCAGAGGTGCATGACTGCATTTACACAGCTGTTATAACCTACATACACTATCACTGCAACTGTAGTGGCTCACTATCAAATTCAGCTCTATGAAGTTAATTAATTAAATATAAAAGGAATCATCCATTACACCATACTTTAAAAATGACATAAGCCATGACAGTCTATGTTTTTACATTACTTTAACTTAATTTAGAAAGTTAATCTGTTTATTTTAGTCAAGTAAACAAAGTTGAACTTGTTTTTAGTCAGCTTAATTGATGCAAGGTAAAATGACCTGGTTAAACGTAATTTAAGTGAGAAGCATATCAGTAAGCTATTATGAGTTGTTGTTCTGTGGGTAGCTGCTTTATTTTGATTTGTTTTATTAATGAAGAACAAACACTGTGATCAATCTGACCTCTGCTTTAGATCGAATTCAGCTGAACTGATTACAAAATGTCTATTAAGCATTTATTAATCTACTTGTTGTTCCTTATTAGCAAGCTTTTAACACACGAGTTCTGTCAATATGTGCTTTATTTTGACGGTTTTATTCATGAGGAACAAACATGCATTCGCTGATCCTGGGTCAGTTGCATGCAAAGCTAGATTTCAGCATGGTTTTTGTTGGGGCTCTTCAGGCTTCCAGGGGTTCAGGAGGGGATGCTAATTTACGAGCAGCTCTGCAGCACATGTTAACGCATTAAACTGGCCCGGCTTTTGTTTTCCCCAGGCCCATTATTTCTGCTGAATTAGCAGCTAAACCCAAGCAGAGATGGAAGCCATTAGGAGCCCATGTGCAGAGAAAAAGAGGGAGGGAGGCCTGGAGCTTTTGGCTGTGAAAGCCTCTCGCTGCCAGAATGGAAAAATAGAAGGAAAAAGCTTTTCATGATTTACATCTGGAAAGAGCTGAGGGTTTTTTTTTCTCTTCGTCTTTTTCCAGAGTTTGAGTTTGAGACGACAGCAGCTGTTTTACTCCACTTTCATAGCTCAGCTCTGAACCCACACCTTTAACTGAGCCAGAGTCACTCTGGAACATTGATCAGTCCCGTTGTACAGTCAAAAATGACCATTGCAATTAGATATCAAGGATATTTCACCCAAAATTAGTATAGTAATGCAACCCCCAATCAGAAAATGTTGGGACGATATGGAAAATAATGGAAATATGGAAATAACAATTGGGACGATATAGAAAATAAACAAATAAACATAAAGATTAGTGATTTCTAAATTTACTTTGGCTTGTATTTGATTGCAGACAGTGCAACATACATTATTAATGTGTTCCTTATGATTTTTATTAGATTTTTTTTTCTAAACACACATGCCAATTTTGGCTCTTGCAACACATTTTAAAAAGTTGTATCAGTAAAGCATTTACTACTTTGTAATGTTGGCGTTCCTTTCACAACACCCAGGCCCTGTTTACACTGTCAGGTCTTGATGCCCAATCCCGATTTGTTGCCTATATCTGATTATTCTGCTAGTCTGTTTACACGTTCTTTTAATTCTGACCCATATCTGATTCATGTGTTTACACTTGGCATACTATTTACAATGTCGCGCATGCGTAAAGGTGTGTTCTAGCATCTGCGCCACACTAGCCACGATGAAAGAAATTGCTTTCAGCTCTGTTAAATATGTGAAGTTCTCCCAACTTTAAAATGAGTTTGAGGTGGAGGAGGAGGGAATCCTCCACCATTCAGAGGAATCTATGGGTACGAGAGAGATCTCAGGTCTGGTGGGAGCAGATTGTGGCGACTGACCACTTTCCTCCTTCATGTTTCGTCTGTTGTTGTTGTTGTTTACCGCTTAGGCGTCTCCACACACGCTCTTCCTTCTACATCATTAAACCGTGGAGAAGCACCACATTGTCGCAAGTTTAATGACATACACAACGAAATGCCTAAATAGTCTCAAATACAATACAAAGTAAATTTTAAACATTTAGAAAATCTCAAATACAAGCCAAAGTAAATTTAAAAATCACTCATTTCTGTTTTTATTTGCGTTTTCCGTATCGTCCCAACATTTTCTGATTTGGGGTTGCATTACTATACTAATTTTGGGTGAAATATCCTTGATATCTAATTGCAATGGTCATTTTTGACTACAACTGGACTGATCAATGTTCCAGAGTGACTCTGGCTCAGTTAAAGGTGTGGGTTCAGAGCTGAGCTATGAAGGAGGCCTGAAACCCATCTCTGAATATCTGAATGTTTGCACTTTTTTCGTGTCTACACGGTCATAGAACAGATCCGATCTGCGTCACATATGAGCAAAAAATCTGAATTGGGTCAAATAGCCAGTGTAAATGTTGTTTAGGGACTGGAGACAGCAAGTGATGAAGTGTATCTGGTGTAATTTTGTTCCATTCTTCCTGCTTAAGGTGGGCGACAGTACGGGGTGTTCATTGTCACATTTTGCACTTCCAGATGCTCCACACATTCTTTATTGGAGACAGGTCGGGACTGCAGGCAGGCCAGTCCTGTACCTGTAGGCAGGACTTTGTAATGTGTGCAGAATGTGGTTTTGCATTGTCTTGTTGACATACTTAATCACACATTTCCCAACACTAATTGTTTACAGCCTGTGATAATTTTATTTCATCTAAAAGCTTCACTGCTTGTGATTTAAAAAAAAGAGAAAGTGTAAACAAAATGACTCTCCTGAACCCAAAAATAAGATTTTTCGAAGAATACTTTAGTTTAAATCCTGATAATAACTCATTACCTGCCTATTATTAAAATATTGTCTGTTTAGTATTATTTAAAATAATATATACTTATATTCTACATTTTTAATCCTGCTCAATACCTAAACCCAGCGACTGCACTGTAAAATATATAAAAATTAAGTTTTCTGTATTTTATGATTTCATGCTTTTATTTTTTCCCTGTTTAAAGCTGCTTTTTATTGCATTATAAGATCTTGATCTTTATTTTAAAAAAACGTTTAACCTCTAGAAAAAAAGTGACATGTGTAATAGTGTGCAGTGCTGTATTGTGTGTGTTGGTGTTGTTTATTACGCTACAGAAACCTTGTAATAAACTGCAGCACATTTACTGTTATTTTACACACTCATTTCTCTAGATATTATTTATTTTTCAGTATATTATGATTTTAAACCACTAAAATGTCAGTAAAAGTCACTTTTTTAAACTGTAGTTGAATTTTCAATATCAAAAGTGGACAGAGCAGAGATCAACATCCCATAATGCAGTTCACTACCGCAAATAAACCCACAATGCTGAAGTTGTTCGCTAACAGAGTGTATGATGTTTTGAGTTTTACCCTGTGGTGTTTTTGAACAGGCTTTATTTATTTAGAAATGGCTCAGGTTTCCAGCATCAACAGGACTTTATTCAGTACCGATTGTGTGAAAGCAACCGTGCAGAAATGATCGAGTTAATCATCATCAATGCCGCAAATATGTTAAATAAACACTCTTGCATCCTTTAAAGGGCCATGAAACCCCCTCGTTTCAGCAGGGTGTTTTCACACCTCTACTTTCGAAAAAGTCAGAAAAGTGGGCGTGTCCAGCTCTGTTTAGGGGGGAGTGTCGGAGGAACTAAAGTGGGATGGTGTGGGAGTGTCTATTTGTGCACGCGCGAGTTTCAGAGTCAAAATACACACCAACACAGACAGGAGAAAGCGATGGTGTTTAACCTACATGGACATCTGTAGTCGAATTATTTGCTGAATTAATAAATGTTGGACTTTAACTGCAGTTTGGCTCTTTCATTCAGGGAATTCATTCATGCCCCTCGCGACAAACGAGGTATTTGATTCGAGGAACTGCTCTAAGCATGTATTTTTCATGCAATGTTTGATACCGCACGGCGAATGAGAGAAAAAAAAAACTCCGCATTTCCCGGAAACTTAGATGCCCACGGCAGGTAGCGTCAGAAAGCCGCGTGTGTTATTCCGGTCACTAAATGCGGTGCTAACATTTCTGCACTCAGTGCTATAGTTAACTTAATTCGATACGAGCAAACTGAATAAACAAAGAGCACTGGTCGCTCACTTACCAAATCTGTAGAGACAGGACAATCACCAGCAACTAGAGCCGCGTCTTTATGGAGAGAATACTACAAGCAAATCCAGATTTCAGCGTTTGCAGATGAGAACAGCTCTCAGGTAAACAATAATCCTCCTTAGACACGTAAGTTATTGTTGTCGAGCGTCGCGTACACTGTTAATCCACACGTGAGACTGAGCTCTCACAGAGAGAAAATGAAAACGAAACTTAACTGTAGCAAACTATAAAAGCAACACTTCACGCTTGTTTTGCCAACACAACGTGGCGTCTTTGTGGCGTAAACACGGTGACACAAATGAATATTAATGAAGTTGCACAATAGAGCGCGCTGATTGGTTTGAACCAAGCCTTACTCATGCATTAATGTATCACACTGTAAGACGTAATAAGACTCACTCAGGCACAGACGCCCAGTCTGCACGCTGGAATACACGCTATTATGTCATGACCGTGACGCAGCTTCAAAAATTTGTTTCAAACAGGAAGTACGAATTTGCTTGAAATAACGCAAAAACAACCAATTTACACTTTTTAGTGAAATATAGGTGTCCTAATAGTGTTTTTAGCAGTGTGGGACACATATACGACTGTCAACAGCTCAAAAAATGTGTTTTGGTGTTTCGTGACCCTTTAAGTGACTCATGAATGTGATAAAGTCGAGTGTTAATGAACTGAACAAGAGTCTGAAGCGTTTATCTTATCTGAACCGAGGGGTGTGTGATTGCTCCCTGTTCACACTTCTGTCGCCTGCAGTCAATCCACGACCACAATTCAGCACAAATCGGCATGCGCTGTAGAAAATATCCATAAATGAGCAGATTTATCTATTTTGTGATTCATGTTTTGTTTATTTTTCCACATTTACTTGCTTTTGAATTGCATGATGGGATCTTGATCTTTATTCCAGCAACTTTTAACCTTAAAACATGTGTGTGAAACCTGATTCTTATGAAAACTTTAAAAGTTTATTGTCAGAAATAGTTTTAGTATTTTTATTATGTTCATGTAATTTAGTATTTTTATTAAGTATTTTGTGTAATTTAGTATTTTATTAGCTGCATGTTTATGCATTTTGTTGTATTGTTTTCCCATTAAAATAACCCAAGATAGCATGGCGCTAAATAAAATCAATACTTTGTATTAGGCCTGTCACAATAAACAATATATTGACTCGTTGTGCAACATTTGTACTTGGCCTTAATAATTATTGGTGTTGCAATATACATTTACAAATTCACAAATAACGTTAAAACCATTTTAAAAGCACATTTACATTCATTATTTATTTTATAACTGGATTAATAGGACGTTTAATAGGATATATAATAGGAAATTTTTACAGAAAGTGAAAAACATTAGCCTTGGAAGTGTTTATGGCCATTATTTGCTTTATTATCCTAAATTTATTATATAATCAAAGGCATGAAATGATCTCAAAATGACAATAATATTGATTATCGCAACTATTTTTCTCACAATATATCGCACAACAAATCATCATACATCGATAACACATTTATTAAATCGTTTAGCATTAAATAGTGAATTTGAACTGATCTCAGCTCAACTTTTATTTATAAAACACTTTCAAACTGTTAAAATGAACCAAAGTGCTGTCCGAAAATCACATTTAAACGTTCACTGCGAACTTAAAATAGTGACAACTTAGGATACCTTGAAAGCTTTCAGAGTTTGATTATAGTGAGATTTGTCTTGATCATAAGATTTGTCATTATTTTATGTCTGTAATGAGGTGATGTAATATAGTTAAGCTATATAAAGCTGTTATAGTCGTGTAGTTAAGATCAATAAGGGTGAAGAAGAGCAGATGAAACAGCCAGAATCTCATGAATTGGTCTTGTTTTGTGGACGATTGTGAAGCTCCACCTCTGAGTGTGAGAGATTCCAGTAAAACACTCGCGCAGAGCCAGAAACACACACACTCACACACACTCGATGTGCTGCTGCGAATCAAAGGCGGCGCTCACTTTCCCTGCATTGCGAATAGATTAGCAGTCGTTAGTTTCCCCGCGGCCGCGAGTGTTTGAGCTGATGGAGTCCAGATGCTGGAGAGACGCTTCACACCGCAGCGCACACGCACACACTCGCAAAACACACACCTCACAGTCCCAGCACTCACACTCACATCTCACAGTCTTCAGCTCACACACACACACACTCACAAAACACACACCTCACAGGTTTCAGCACACACAGCTCATCTGGCATTTTAAAGGGTTGTAATATTGTGTGGAGGCTCATACACTGTACAAATGTCTATTAATGAACCTTATTTTGTGTGTTTTGTGTTTACTTGCGGCGGTGAGTTGAGCATTATGGGATGTTGATCTCTGCTCTGTCCACTTTTGATATTGAAAATTCAACTCTACACTTCATCAAAGTGACTTTTATTGACATTTTAGATGTTCGTAATAATATAAAAATAATATCTAGAGAAATGAGTGTGTAAAATAACAGTAAATGTGCTGCAGTTTATTACAGGGTTTCTGATATACAACACCAACACACACAATACAGCACTACAGACCATTATACATGAGCAGCAAACACACTTTATACAACTTTTCAAGGTAAAAGTTGTTGGAAGAAAGATCAAGATCCCATAGTGCAACTTAAAAGCAGGAATAAACCAGGAAAAATATAAACATGATTTACAAAATATTGTTTACAGTGTACAGCAGGTTTAAATGCATCAGAAATCATTGCAACTTTTTCAGCGTGTGCATTTAATATTTGAATCAATCATTTATTCATTCATTCATTTTCTTGTCGGCTTAGTCCCATTGTTAATCCAGAGTCACCACAGCGGAATGAACCGCCAACTCATCCAGCAAGTTTTTATGCAGCTGATGCCCTTCCAGCCCAACCCATCTCTGAAAAAATATTTGAATAATTTTGCATCGATTTCCAAAATGACGCATTTGAATCAGTTTAATGTCTGTAAACTCCTCCCCCTTCCATAGGCCAACTCTGCTCTGATTGGTCAGCTGTCAAAGTCTGTTTTGATTAGCGATACACTGATATGGAGTTTTTAACCGATAACTTTTCAGATTTGGAGGCCGATATATTAGCTGATGAATAATGATCACCACCAAATTATTTTGTTTTTACATTCAGAACCAATTAAATACTCAATTAGTGGCTCAATAAATTATATTTAATTTATAATTATTATCATTTATAATATTTATTATATTATTAATTTATAATATGTATTTTATAAAATGTAGAATGCTATGCTTTTCTTTGTTGACCTTACCATCATTGTAGATTTACCACTCCCTTCCCCTTTTTATTTTATCTATCTGTCTGACCGTCCGTCCGTCTATGTGTTTGTACGTCTGTTCATCCGTCCGTCCATGTGTCTGTCCATCCGTTTGTCTGTCTATCTGTTCATGCATACATCTATCCGTCTATTTATTCCATACCAGCCTACACTCCCATTTTTCCCAGGAGTCTCCCTTTATTTTTCCTGGGAAACTCTGTTCGTCCATCCGTCCATCCATCCATCTATCCATCCATCCATCCATCCATCCATCCATCCATCCATCCATCCATCCATCCATCCATCCATCCATCCATCCATCCATCCATCCATCCATCCATCCATCCATCCATCCATCCATCCATCCATCCATCCATCTATCTATCTATCTATCTATCTATCTATCTATCTATCTATCCGTCTATACTGTCTATATAAATACAGTCTCAGCTATAGACAATAGGATAAAATGGGAAATAGGGCTCGGCGCTAAAACATACACCATAGAATAGAAAATCAGGAGAAATGATCAGTGTATTGCCAAAAAGGTGTTCTTAGCTGCCAAAAGTCATTGAATTTTTTGATGTTTGTCATAGGCGAGTTACTCTAGAAATAGCGTACATTCTTGAGACAACCACATTTTTAAAGGAGCGTACCTGAGGAGATGACCACAATAAAAGTGTGCATTTCTTCCAGATAAACCAAGATTGAAAACAAATGCTTGGCATAGAAAGTCCAACACATTTCAACTTTATATTAATCAACTATTCCTCTGTGTTTCCCAGTGATGGGTTGCGGCTGGAAGGGCATCCGCTGTGTAAAAACATGCTGCATATGTTGGCGGTTATTCCGCTGTGGCGACCCCGGATTAATAAAGGGACTAAGCCGACAAGAAAATGAATGAATGAATGTAATCTTTTCTATGACCAACTTTCTTTTATATCAATAAAATCTGCTGTCGGACAAAAACAGTAGTGCTTAAGTAAAGCAACCAAATAAAAATAGCAGTAAAACATTAATAAATTGGCAGACAGTGAGCTTGTGAAGTGGTTCAACCAGCGGAAATAATACAGAATTTATCGGCTTAAAGATATCAGATAATGAAAACATTTAAAATAGCATTTAATATCCATACAGCCGCTGATATATCCCTGGTTTTGGTTTAAAAGTCAAATCTCCACTTTGTTTACTAAATTAAATGTCCATGAATGAATAATTGTGGCTCTTTTGAAAGCTGTATTTCTGTAAGTGCACTATTAAGTCGTAATAATAGTGATGTATGTATTATTGAGGTTTGTCTGATTGGTTGTGTTTGTATAAACTCTCTGTGCTAATATCTGAGCGTGTTTCTGCTGTTTAACGCTGTTTTTCCTCTTCGCAGGGATTTGAGCCATAATAAGTTGCGTGTGTTTCCTGAAGCGCTGTTCTCCAGCCTGCCGCAGCTCAGCGAAATGTGAGAGCTCTTTCTGGGTTTTGCCTCTTTTATTTTCCTCTTCAAATGTCTCAGATGATGAAATCTGTATGTTTGCTTTTGCAGAAAGCTGAGCAACAATGAGTTCGAGTCCATCCCGGATTTGGGCCCGAACGCTGGTAACCTGAGCAGTCTGATTCTGTGAGTATAAGCTTTGGATGATGTGTGTCTTTATTATTATTTTCAATTAACTCCTGTTGTGGGAGAATCTGACCAATGGAATGAGTTAGGAGGCGGGGTTGTGTTTCTGGCTGTCCAATGGAATGAGTTTAGGGGCAGGGCTGTGTGTTTGACTGATCATTAGAACGAGTTTGGGAATGGGACTGTGTGTCTGGCCGACCAATGGAACAACTTTGGGGGTGGAGCTTTGTCTGGCTGACTAATAGAATGAGTTTGAGGGTGGAGCTTTATGCCTTGCTGACTAATAAAATGAGTTTGGGGGTGGAGCTTTGTGTCTGGCTGACTAATAGAATGAGTTTGGGGGTGGAGCTTCATGCCTGGCTGACTAATAGAAGGAGTTTGGGGGTGGAGCTTTGTGTCTGGCTGACTAATAAAATGAGTTTGGGGGTGGAGCTTTGTGTCTGGCTGACTAATAGAATGAGTTTGGGGGTGGAGCTTTATGCCTGGCTGACTAATTGAATGACTTTGGGGGTGGAGCTTTATGCCTGGCTGACTAATAGAATGAGTTTGGGGGTGGAGCTTTATGCCTGGCTGACTAATAGAATGAGTTTGGGGGTGGAGCTTTGTGTCTGGCTGACTAATAGAAGGAGTTTGGGGGTGGAGCTTTGTGCCTGGCTGACTAATAGAATGAGTTTGGGGGTGGAGCTTTGTGTCGGGCTGACTAATAGAATGAGTTTGGGGGTGGAGCTTTGTGTCGGGCTCACCAAAAGATTTAAATGTGAGTGATTATAATTCTTTTGCGTGAGTGTGTGAGAGTGTGATTGATCTTGCATGTGTGTGAATGAAGAAAACGTCCTGTGGAGTCTCCCGTTCAGGGATTTTGCAGGCTGGTTTGTGTTGGATGTGCTCGAGCTGAGTTTGGGAATGTTTTTACTGCGCTCAGAACAGTTTGAGTCTGCTTTTAATCTGGATGTGAAATCCTCCTCATTGTCTGTTCATTACTGCTTCATTACTGACTGTTATTTACTGCAGATTCCATCTTTCTGACGCATCAGATCACAACACAATGACATATTCATCTCTGCTGAAGAGTGTGTGAGCGTATATGCTGATGTGTGTTAGGTGTGTGTGACAGTGTGTGTGTTTAAGAATGCATGTGTTTTTGTGTGTGAATGCCAATGTGTGTGTGGTGACTGTGTGTGTTGAGAGAGTGTGTTTGAGTGGATACATGTATTTGGGAATATGTGTGAGTGTATGTGCCAATGTGTGTGTGTGTGTGTGTGTATGGTGTGTATATGTGTGGTTGTGTCTTCTGTGTTTCAGTGTGGGTCTGAATTTGTGTGTTTGAGACTAGGATGAGTCTGTGAGAGTGTGTGCTTGTTGTTGTGTCTGTATGAGGAGTGTGTTTGTGTGTGTGTGTGGTATTTCCTCTTGGACGCAGCAGTGTTGTTGGCCTGTTCTCTTGTGTGTGTGACGGCGCCTGTGTGGAGTGTCATCTGAGTTTGAGCGCTGTGTGTTAAATACAACACCATCTAGAAACATCCGACCCTCAAACACACACGCGTTGATAATCCAGAGCGGCTCCGTTTGCAGGAACACACACTCTGACGGTGGGTTTAAAAAGAGCCGCTGTCATTTTGGGAAGAGATTTGCCGTCTGGACCAAGTTGTGAAAGACTTTATTCTGATATTTTTCTCATATGAAGTTTAATCGTACACTTTGCAAAGCGTTTAGTGTAGTTTGATGTTTCCTCATTCAAGCAGAATGCGAGAACATACCGACGAGAGGGGTTTTAAAGATGGCCGCCGAGTGAAAAGACGTGCCCTAGAGGGACATTGGTCACGCATACATTAGCAAAGTTCAGTCCTTCAGTCTGATGGTCTAATTTTCCAGCTAATTACTGGCGAGCGGCGGCTTCATACGGCTCTTTAATTGCAGAAGGCTGTAAATTCCTGTGAAATGGCTGAATGAGTTGAGGTGATGGCGAGGGAATTACTCCCAGCTGTGGAGCTGATGGCGTTTGTTTTTGGAGGACTGAAGGGTCAGCGCTGAGAGACGCTCAGTCTGAGAGAGTGTTTAAAGAAGAGGCTCCAGCTATTCGATACCCAGACCCGTACAGCTCTCTCTCTCTCTCTCTCTCTCTCTCTCTCTCTCGCTCGCTCTCTCTGTGGATTGTCCTTTGTTCTTAATGACGACTTGAAGCTTGCAAATTAATTGATTTAATTTTGAAAATGAATTGTTATTTTTTAATAAATGTAATTGTAAAATCAAATCTCATACACTAGTCTGAAAGTTCTTAAACTAGTCTTAAATTTCTTAAAGCTGGTTTAAAAGATGATAAGCTAGTTTAAAATAACTTTAACAAGTCTCAAAGATCTTAAACTAGTCTAAGAGGTCTTAAACCTAGTCTAAGAGGTCTTAAACCTAGTCTAAAAGATCTGAAACTAGTTTAAAAGTTCTTAAAGCTAGTCTAAAAGGTCTTAAAGCTAATCTAAAATATCCATAAACTAGTTTAAAATACCTTAAACCTGTCTAAAAGATTTTAAACTGTTCTAAAAGACCTTAAACTAGTCTAAAAATTCCTAAACTGGTTTTAAAGATCACAAACTAGTCTAAAAGATCTTAAACTAGTCTAAAAATCTTAAAGCTAGTCTAAAAGATCATAAACCAGTGTCAAAGATCTTAAACTAGTCTTAAATATCTTAATTTAGTCTAAAAGTTCTTAAACTGGTTAAAAAGATCACAAACTAGTCTAAAAGATCGCAGACAAGTCTAAAAGACCTTAAACTAGACTCAGAGATCTTAATTTAGTCTAAAAGATCTTAAACTAGGTTTAAAAGATCATAAATTAGTTTAAAAGACCTTAAACTAGTCAGAAATATTTTAAACTAGTCTTAAAGATCTTAAACTGGTCTAAAAGACCTTAATTTTGTGTAAAAGTTTGAAACTAGTCAAAAATTTCTTAAAGCTAGTTTAAAAGATCACAAACTAGTCTAAAAGATTTTAAACCACTATAAAAGTCTTAGTTAGTCTGAAAGATCATAAACTAGTTTAAAAGACCTTAAACTAGTGTTAAAGGTCTTAAACTAGTCTGAAAGATCTTAATTTAGTGTAAAAGATCCTAATTTAGTCTAAAAGTTCTTTAACTGGTCTTAAAGACCTTCATTTAGTCTAAAAGTTTTTTTAAACTAGTCTAAAAATTCTTGAACGACTCTAAAAGATCACAGACTACTTGAAAAAATCTTAAACTAGTCTAAAAAACAAACTTGTCTAAAAGATCTAAGATCTAAACTAAGATCTAAACTAAGATCTAAAGTAAACTAGTCTAAAAGATTAGTTTAGATTAGCTTAAGATCTTTTAGATTGGCTTAAGATCTTTTAGACTAGTTTAAGAGCTTTCAGAATATTGTATATATTCTTAGACTGCTGTTGTTTAATGGTGGTTATGGTTTTTTTTTACAGTTCAAGCTTTTTTAACTAGTTTCATCAAGAGGTTTTCAGTTATTTCTATACTGGTTAACCTGGTAATAGTCATGATCTCAAGGTGATCTAAAATCCCAGTGGTTTTTTGATTGTCTGTCCTGCAGTGATGATGTGAAATGATCTGGAGGATGAAGACGCTGCGTTCGCTCATTAACGATCTTTACTGCATGAGGAAAATATGCTGAAAGTGAGCTGCAGTTAATGTGTTTCAGACCGTCTGTGTGTCTGCGTTTGCTCATCTCAGAGCCAAGATCACTCATCTGCCAGAAACACACACACACACACACACACACTCTCTCTCTGGCGGTGTGGAAAGTGTCTGCATTGTGAAATTGTGCGAGTGTCTAATAACTCTCCTCACGCGCTGATGAGCCAAACACCGCTTTCACAATCCTCTTTATGTGGAAACAATCCGAGCGCGAGTGTGTTCTTCACATAATGTGTGGTGTTTTAACTCCTGTAGGTGTTTGTCATCAGGATTTGGCGTTTGGCTTGCGGCGCTATAAATATCTCCAGCGCTGGGGAAGCTAACGGCGTGTAACAGCCTTATTTGCTGAAAATTGCTTGAACAAATTTGAGGTGTGCGGCAGAAACACACAATGAGGCTCTTGTTTGTCTGATGGTGGAGGAGGAGGAGGAGGAGGAGGAGGAGGGGTCATAAAACACACACACACACACACACACACACACACACACACACACACACACACACACCTGAACACATACAGACTAGGGTTGTAACAATATACCGGTATGACGGTTTACCACGATTTGAACGTGCACGATTATCATACCATGAACAATTGCATATCAACGGTTTTAACCCTTAAAGACCGAGACAGCCGCCCGCGGCTAAAAATAAGTATTGCTCTTAAATGTTTAATAACTTTTGATCCGCTGATCTGATTCATACAATTCAAAGATTGGCATAAAGAAGAGAATCTCAGCTTTCCAGTGCTGTATCACATAACATTCGCGGACTTTCAGAGGCTCCGGAATCAGTGCGGTTACGTCATCAACATTTGACAACGCTGATTTGACAAAGAAACGCTCGTCACTGTGTCTCCGGACAAATCAGACACGATACATTGATGCATTGTCCCTCCTCCATGCCCAGATTGGTTCAAACTCGCTATATCACAACCAATAAGCATAGGTTTCGCTTTTGTTTGTGGACCAAGCTTTTTGAACAACACGGAATGAGAGATAGGCATACATTTATGCGCGGCTAAATAAAACGCAAAAAAAAAAAGTTTTTCATTAAATAATTCTCATACTAAGTACTTTTGCATGCACAGCAGCACAGAAACATGACAAAACAGTGACACAGCAAAGACGAACTGCTGCTCTTGCTGTATTCAAAAGACGCAAATGAAGGTGCAGCTGTTTGTCTGCATTGCAGACAACCATATCCAAATCCATATCGATAGACAACCATATCCATGCTGGCACATAAAACCTAAGGATGTTCCATATTGAATCTAGTTTCGTTATGTAACTATTTATAGTATAGTAAATATTTATATCTATTTTTTACTGAGGATTTGCACCATGTTTATTTGGACTTTATTTGGACTTTGACACATTATTTATTATTTTCTTATTTTTATTTGTTCATTGTAAGTGGTGTTGTTTATAGTAACTAAAAATATATTATTTGGAAAAAGTCAAATTTGCTTCACTGTTCTATTATTTTGTAACATTTGTAACATACCGTATACCGCGAAACCGTCAAACCGTGGTATTGTTTTAGACGATTATCATACCGTGAAAAATTCATACCGTTACAACCCTAATACAGACTTATATTCACACTCACACACACACCTGAACCCATACACACACACATTCCTGATCTCATACGCACAAACCTGAACACACACCTTAATACAAACACACATACTCACTCATATTCACACACCTGAACACACACACATTCTCACACGCATACACGCATCTAAACTTATTCACACAAACCTGCGTGCGTACACACACACACATACACACACACACATACACACACACGCATAAACTCTCATACAAAAACCTGAACACACACACACGCATATCTGAACTCATATGTACAAACCTGAACAAACACACACACACACCCACATAGCTGAACTCGTACGCACAAATCTGAACACACACTCACACACCTGAACTCAAATACAAAGACTTGAACACACACATGCATCTTAACGTACACACACACATACACACATCTGAACTAATACGCACAAACCTGAGCACAAACACACACACACCTGACCTCATATGCACAAAACCGAACACACAGCTGAACTTATACGCACAAATCTGAACACACACTCACACACCTGAACTCAAATACAAAAACTTTAACACACACGCATCAGAACGTACACGCGCGCACACACACACAAACACGCGCACACATATCTGAACTAATATGCACAAACCTGAACACACACACACCTGAATTCAAATGCACAAAACCAAACAACACACACACACACACACAGCTGAACTCATAGGCACAAACCTGAACACACACCTGAAATCAAACACAGTTCAAAAATCTGAACACACACACCTGAACACATACACGCACAAACCTGAACTGACACACACCTGAACACATAAAAGCACCAACCGGAGCTGACACACACACCTGAACTCATATAAACACACACACACACACACACACACACACACACACACTGTTAGATGTGTCTGCTTTCTCTATAGCTGTTCAGGAGTAATTATGCACCAATAATAAACAGTATTTAATGCAATATTAATAATAAACACTAGCAAGTGTGTGTGTGTGTGTGTGTGTGTGTGTGTGTGTGTGTGTGTGTGAACATTCCTCTCTTCCTGGTTTTCACACTTAAGTCTGTCTGAAGGATCTGCTCCGGCACGTCCCGCTCTTATCTCTCTCAACACCTCCACTTCACAAGAGCACAGATTTCCCAGCATGCATCTGTCCGCTGGGGCTTTTCGAAAAGAAAAATGTGTTTTTCCATCACGAGCCTCTTCTGAAACGAGAACCCGGAATATTAGATGTTTAATGTTCATAATAATATCAGAAATTGTTGGATAGATCTGAACAGGAGAAGATGAATCAGTGTTGTGTGAGCCGCAGGCTGTATTTATGGTTACTTCAGGTTTGGTTTTACGGCGCATTTTATTTATATTTTGAATATATAAAATGAATAATGGTCCATTTCCACTGAGTGCTACGGTACGGTTCGGTTCGGTACGCTTTTATGGCCGTTTCCACTGTCAATAAGCATACCGAACCAAACCGTACCACTTTTTCAGCACCCTTTCGAAAGGGTACCAAAAACGAGAAAGGGTACCAGAAGGTGGAGCTACACGCGCAGCCGAACGCTGATTGGTTACAGAGACACGTCACGAGCTTGTGGAGCTACACAGAACATAAACAAAGCATCCGCCATGTTCTAATACACAGCCGAGAGATTGCATGGATATACTCTATGCATATAATAACCAGCCATGGATGACCCGGGCTCAAACAAACCGTGTCGTCGTCTTGATGAACAGACACAAAGCCAAGAAGAAAAATCTGCCGTGTGCTGCTGTTGCTTTACGAGCCCGTCTAAAAGTGCGAGCGGTATTCGCTTTCTTCTGGGAGCTCGCGATCGCATCTATATTTGATAAAACGAACTTCTTGAGCTGATGATAATAACATGTGCGTGATAATTAAAGTGTCTCTGTCATCTGATCCATTAATAGCTCGTTTCCACTGACTGGTACAGTACGGTACGGGTCACCTTTATCAGGCTTGCGTTTGCACCACACAGGGTACCCTTTTGGTGGGCGTGGTGTATGACATAAAGTTTAAGTCGACGTCATGCTCGCTCGAATAAATGTCTACAGTAAAGCTGTACGGGTTGAGAAACAGATGCTTTATCCACATAAATACTTGTTTATAAATGTTTATTACTAACTTTTCTATGAACATGAATTGTTTATAACTGCAGATAAATGAAATAGGCGAAATAGGCTACTCTGACGTCTGCAGTTATATTAAATACATAGAAAAATTCCACATATATGAACACATACAGCCCCTTACAGTCTCTGATATATTATTAATTCAACCCGGGCTCATTGTGGAAACGTAGCCCCGGGGACGTTTCTGCGGACCGCGATTTACGTCCCGGGAGGTACGTATTCGAGCGTTTTTTTGTTTTCGCGGATCCGCGAGAGGCCGCTGTGCGCGCTTTTTCGCGTCTCGGGCGGGCGCCTCTTGGGAGCGCGCGGCGTTCACGCCAGCGCCGTTCTTGCGCGAAAAGCCGCCGGATCGAAAAAAAAAAAAAGCAAAAGCCCCCGTCTTCGATTTCGACCGCATTTTCGGATCCCGCCGCTTTCTCGCCCTTATTTTTCGGATTCCGTTTTTCGTCTTACCTGATTTCCATAACCCGCTGTTCCCCGGACTCGATCCCGGTCGTCGTCCACCGCGGCCGGCTCCGGCTCCTCCTCCTCGTCCGGGGCCTCCGCTCCGCCAACGCAACGCTGTGAGCTAGGCGGACAAACTGATTGCGTCGGGAAAGCCCTCCACTCGGAGGCGAGCCGTCGGCCGGCGAGCGCGAAGAGGAGGGGCGGAGCGGCGCCACACTGCCCCGCAGCGTTCGCTCGAAAAAAACCAAACGCAGCCTTTACGTACCTCTGGCCACGTAAATCGCGGTCTCCAGAAACGTCCGCGGGGCTACGTTTCCAGAATGAGCTTGGGTTGTATTAATTACAGAAACACAACACACAGCAGACATTTAGTCCTTATTTGAGTTCAAAAACACACGCAATATAGCCCACAGTCAGCGCAGACCTCTCATCTGTGTCTGTAATCTTCAGCAGCACGTCAGCTCTGTTAGAGTCATTCTGTCATTCCCAGTTCATAATAATCCAAAAGACGAAGATAAACACGGCAGTTTGTTCATGATTCAGGCTGCTAAAACAATTTGGCTCCTGTGTTTCTCTTTTTTTTCGCGTTAATAACCAATTTCTTTTGTCTTTTCTATGATGACAGTGATTACATGTTAGTAATTACCTCTGCTCATATTAGTATTCACATGTAAAATACAGACACATGTAAAAAAGTGCAATGTAAAAATTTTCTTGGGTTAACTAAGTCAGAGGTTCTCAAAGTGGGGGTCGGGACCCCCCGAGGGGTCGCGGGACAATGAAGGGGGGTCGCCTGGTGATTTTCAAAAATCAATTAATTTTTATTAAACCTTAAAACTTACTGTATTTTATCAATAACCTACTAAAGAGAAAAAAATAGTCGTTTATAGTTACTATAAACTATATAGTTACTGTAGTATCTTATAGTTAATAGTTCTATTGGATTGCGACTTCTCTGGTAATTACATTATACTGAAGGCACAGCAATACTTTCAGATGCAGCAGATTGATTTTATAACACCAGGTTAAACTTTCTTGCCCATTTACAGCACTGACATACATAAAAAAACACAAAGAATAGACTTGGGTCTATTGGTGTGTGTGTGTCATTGCATACAAGGTTTCTGTATTCATAACCACCACCGCAGAGAATATTGGGGGTCACGAGTCACTGGCATTGTCATTTTGGGGGTCGCGGGCTGAAAAGTTTGGGAACCCCTGAACTAAGTCACTGTGTGTTTTTTTTTTTTTTTTATAGCTAATCAAAATGTATCATTTCTTAAGGGGGCTAATAATATTGACCACAGTGGTTTTGCAATGTTTTTTGGTAACACTTTAGTTAGCAATAGGCTTATTACCTGCCTATTATTAAAATATATAATGTTTATTAGCACTTATATAAGTATGATCTTATTTAAAATCCCTAATTCTAAGTAAAACCTAAACCTAGCTACTACATTACTATTAATAAGCTGCTAATTAGTAGTTTATTTTGCTAAATGCACATGAATTGCACATTAAAATAGTTTAAATTCCAGATAAAGGGGATACTATAAAGAAAGTCCTTGCTCTGTTGACTCTTTAAGGTGCACTCCGTGAAAAAAATGTTGGTTTTTGATTGAGTTATGCATAGACTGACGTCACTCTACGCTGTTAAAATATGGTATTAATAATAACCTATGCACAAAAGATCAACCAGGAAGGTATTTAAATAAGAGTTTAAATGTCAAAAGTAGTGCATTAGTGCTTAAATGAAGAGTGTTGGGATTGCGTAACTGTAGTTGTGTGTGCTGCTGGACCCCCAGTGCTGTCTGTGGTCTGCGGCTCGCTGTGATTCAGGGAATGTTTTCTGCGTGTTCGACACACAAAGACTGCTCTGTGCCGGCCGCGTCCCAACACAAGCTGCTCCTGCTCTGCAATTTAGGAGGCGTGCAGCTCGGGAAACTGCGGCGCTTTCACTGAGCCAGTGGCCTTCATCAGCCGCGTAATTGCCAGGGTTTCTTTGCGTTTAAATACCTTGTTGGTAATTACCTTATAAACCAAATAACACACTTCTGCTGTGAGGAGGAGCGCTCCACCTGTGCTCAACTCTGGCCTCTGTTCTTCATACCTCCTCGCTTTAACCCTCGTGTGTTATTGGGTCAATTTCATCCACTCCGGGGTGATTCTGATGCTTGTTTTGGCCACAGCTTTCTCAGTGTTTGAGCAGATGGATTGATTTATGCTGTTTTGACACATATTTGGGGAAAACACTGCAAATTGACTGCACTTTGGTGATGATGGTGTTGTTTTTGCTTCATTGGCCTTCATTTAGAGCTGGGTGATATGGCAAAAAAAAAAACACGGTAATTTATTTTACATCAGTCGATATTGATATTTATCACGATAAACATGGAATCTTTATTTCTATCAACTTTACAAGATTTTCAGCGTGCCAATCGTTTTGTGCTGCTGATTTAACACATTTTGTTAAATGTTTTAGCTGTCTGACAATATAAATAATATAATACTAAACAGACTGTTTAGTTAATGAATTAAAATGAAAAGTGTTTGATGGATTGTTTTGGCGCTAAAGCATATCATATAGCGGGCTTGTTTTGAAGCGATTCACCTCAGATGTTATTCGTGCTTCTTGTTTATGCTGTAGATAACTGACCAACAAAACATACATCAAATTTAAGTCACACATTACACAAAACGAAATTCGTTGCAAAAAGATACAGTTTCAACCCAAGCTCATTTTGAAAACGTAGCCCCACGGACTTTTCTGGAGACCGCCGCTCCGCTCCTATTCTTGGCGCTCGCCGGCTGACGGCTGGAGGGCTTTCCCGCTGCAGCTCGCAGCGTTAGGTCGGCGGAGCAGAGGCCCGAAGGAGGAGGAGCCGGCCGCGGGGACGACCGGGATCGGGTCCGGGGAAGAGCGATTCCAGAAATCAGGTAGGATGAAAAACAGAATCCAAAAAATAAGGGCGAGAATGCAGCGGGATGCGAAATCGCGGTCGAAATCAAAGACGAGGGCTTTTGCTTTTTTTTTCTGGATGGCTTTTGCAAACCGTCGCTTGGGTTTAGGGAAGGAGAAGGAGGGCGGCCGGGTCGGTCGATTGGCCGGCCGCCCGGTCTATCGTTCGGTCGTTCAGGCAGCCAGTCCGACGGATGGTCGCTCCACTGCGGCCTCCGGCGGCTTTTCGTGCGAGAACAGCGCGGGCGCGAATGGCGTGCGCTCCCGAGACGCGAAAAAGCGCGCACAGCGGCCTGTCATGGATCATCGAAAACAAAAACTGCTCGAATACGTACCTCCTGGGACGTATTTCACGGTCTGCAGAAACATCCGTGAGGCTACGTTTCCACAATGAGCCCGGGTTGTACATTTTCAAGGAAATGCATGTATATATATATATATATTTAGTTCACCTTAAACAACTGCGGGTGGATGATGCTTCGCTGCGTGGAAATTAGGGATTTAAATAATACTCCACTGCTGTTGTAAAGTCTGTCATATATTTGCAGCATTTTTAAAATGTCATTAAATTAAAGATTATGTCTTGAGCATCTGATTATGTGATTATGTCCTATTTTAGATGCATATATATATATATATATATATATATATATATATATATATATATATATATATATAAAGGGTTCTTTTACCGTCGCTGAGGGACAAAAGTGGTTTTACAGATTTCAAAACAAATATCTTAATATTAAAAAGGAAACACAAGCCTGACAAAAGATCCTATTAATGTCGTAACAAATGCCCTTAAATAATGCAGCCTGTAAAAAGCGCACAGTGGCCTCTCGCGGGTTCTCGAAAACAAAAACTGCAAAAATACGTACGTCCCGGGACGTATTTCACGGTCTCCAGAAACGTTCACTATGTTTTAAGAATGAGCCTGGGTTGAATTAAAAACATGGTCAGTCAGCTGATGCGTCAGCAGATCAATCGCTCATCTGCAAGGTTCAAGTGGATGGATGTGGCTTTAACACTAGAACTGCAGAGGCAGGCAGAGAGGTTTAAACGTTTGGAATTTAATAACTCTTTGAAATAAAACCCTATCTATTACATCCTGACGTTTCCTAAATATCTGTGCATTTCTTTCTAACATTGTTCTTTCTTTTTAATTACAAAACAGTAATTACCATGACTTTAAATACCATAATGGTCAACATGACTGCATGCATGTCTGCTGCTTTTCGTTGTGACTTTAAATATGCGTGCCTTTTCTGCCTTGCGAACATAAACATGACTTTCTAATAACAAAGATTAAATAAAAACTAAATTACCTGTAGATATATCTTTCAAAACAGCCTATTCAGTGCAGCGAAATAGCTCCTGTTTGAAAGTGAAAATGAAAGCCCAGACCTTTGCACAGTGTAATGCTGTCATAAAATATGATGACAGGCATTCAAGACAGCTTACTTTAATACCTCAATAGAAGCTTTAAATGTAAATATGACGTCTCATGTGGGAACGGTCAGGATGAGCAGTGTGGTAATCTAATAGTTCTACTGTTAATATAGCCCACTCTCGTGTCTGTTAATGCAGAATGAAGCGAGCGCATCGATGCCCGTTCTGGCCAATCACAGACGTTTCTGTTGAGCTCCTGAGCACCATGGCCAGTCAGCACATGCTGATCTGCTCTCTCATTGGCTGCGGCTCGTCACTACATCTGACCATGCGTGGGGTGGAGTCGGCCGACTGTTCTGGAATATTCAGCATGCTAGATTATTAAATTTACATCTGTGAGGTGTCGGTGACGCTTCAGCGAGCCTCTTTGATGCATTGTTCAGTAGTTCACACATAAACACTGCCGAGCGCTGAGCACCTGTAGATTTTTTCGGCAAGCTTAACTTCCAAATCGGGCTTAAAATCCTGTAGTGTAAACTAGGCTTTACACACACACACCTGTTTTATCATTTAAAACACTACCACCCTTATGAAGATGCTAGAAACTACAGACCCAAACTAGTCTTTCATTGGCTGTGGTTTGGTAGCTGAACTGAGATGTTGGGGAACGAGTTGTCCGATCATGTCGTCTGTGACCCCCCTCTTGTGGATCCTTCACGTAGTGTAGTGTTAACACCTCAGCGATTAAAAGACACAAAATCAAGTCATGTAGTGTGAACGGCACCACGATCTGCCATGTAGCGTGAACTAGGCTTAAGAGAGAGACCATTGCACTCTTGATATGTCTGAGAAAATCAAAATAAGCACCTCAGCTCTCAAAACATTAAAAGAAGCTGAGTTGGCACCTTTTAAAAGTGTTTGTTTGTGTCTAAAAGGTCCATATTGGTATCTTAAAATGAGCTTATAGTCCTATAGTCACTAATAAGTGTTCTCTTTGGTCACCCCTGATAGATTTTGTTTCTTTATTCCAGTGTTTACATCACAAAACACTGTTATTTTATTTATTTCTGATTTTTTAAACTATATTTTTACTCTTTTGCTATTGTCCCCAAGCAAATACAGTATATATGACCTGTAGATCACTACTGTAAGGCAATATCAGCAGTTGCGTCATGCTTTCAGTGTCACCCTTGCTAGAAATGACTCCATCTAATCCAGTTTTATCTGAAATAAGTCTGAGGTTTGAGCTCCAGACCTGTTGCTTTGACGGCAGCTCTCTGATGAGTTTCGAAGATCGAAACTATCTTGAATCAAATCATCGATAGCTAAATCCAGCTAATGCAGTTATCTACATATGAAGAGCTAACGCCTCTGTTTGTGTTTCAGAGCCAGTAACCGGATCGGGAGGGTTTCTTCAGAGCGCCTCAGTCCGCTGCTCACGCTGGAGACGCTGGATCTCAGCAACAACAACATCGTGGACGTCTACGCTGGAGCTTTTCCTCCCATTCCCCTCAAAAACCTGTGAGTTCTCCTCCTCTGCATCGAGCTGCCCTCAGAAACTCACATCACATCACACTCTTTACACTCTCTAACCGGTTTGAAGGTTTAAGAGAGTACTGTCAAAATAAATGTTCATATTTAGGAAGACACAAGTTTAATCTTCTGCAGGCTGTTTAAACCCTTTTAATTTAGTTTAATGTCTGTGAGATTTATTTTTAAGCTCTTCTAGTCTAGATTAAGTATGTATTAGACAATGTGTGACTCTGCTGCACTAGTTTAATGTCATTTTACACTAGTTTATGACTTTGTTTAGCTGCATTTAAGCTTTTCTTAGGCTTGAGCACTAACTGTGAGCTGACAGAATCGGCTTGTTTTAGAAGAGGCTCTTTTAATCAAGTTTAAGCTCTGTTCAGACGGTGTAGTTTGGGTGTTTTACTGTAGTTTAAGCTCTTTAAGATGGTTTAACATGCAATTTTGCAAATTCAGCATATTATAAACCAGTGTTTAAATGTTATAGCTATGTGTGTGTGCAGGTTTATGAATAATAACCGTATCTCCACGCTGGAGCACGGCTGCTTCAGTAACCTGTCCAGTTCACTGCTGGTGCTGAAGCTCAACAAAAACCGTCTGAACTCCATCCCGGCCAAGATCTTCTCACTGCCCCACCTGCAGCACCTGTAAGACACATGCACACACACATACATGCATACGCTCAAACACACCCACATACATGCATGCATACACTCAACACACATTCATGCATACACTCAAAGACACCCACATACATGCATGCATACACTCACACACATGCATGCATACACTCAAACACACCCACATACATGCATGCATACACACACACATTCATGCATACACTCAAAGACACCCACATACATGCATGCATACACTCACACACATTCATGCATACGCTCAAACACATGCACTCACTCAATCACTCACGTACACATACAGGCATGCACGCATACACTCACATTCACTCACTCACTCGTTGGTGTTGTGCAGAGAGCTGAGCAGGAACCGTCTGCGGCGCGTGGAGGGTCTGACGTTTCAGGGTCTGCACAGCCTGCGCTCGCTAAAGATGCAGAGGAATGGCATCAGCAGACTGATGGACGGAGCCTTCTGGGGACTCAACAACATGGAAGTGCTGTGAGTGAAGCATGAGCACATACATCTGACACGCGTGTGTGTGTTTGTGTGCATATTCGTGTTTGTGCGCATATGTATTTGTGTGCATACTGTATGTTGTGCATTTGTGTCTGCATGTGTGTGTGTGTGTGTGTGGTGGATATGTGTTTGTGCATGTGTATTGTGTGGTATAATATACCTCTGTGTGTGTGAGCAGGCAGCTGGAGTTTAATAACCTGACGGAGGTGAGTAAAGGCTGGCTGTACGGCCTCCTGACGCTGCAGCAGCTCCATCTATCACACAACTCCATCAGCCGCATCAAACCCGATGCTTGGGAGTTCTGCCAGAAACTGGCCGAGCTGTGAGTCCACGCTACATTATTATTATCATTATAGAAATTCATCATCCACATGAACAGCATACATGTCGATTCAAACTTTTATTTTTGATGCTATTACTGGTGATTTAATTATTGGGAAGGTTGTCACATTGAGTGCTTTTCTACTGTTCATCAGTGATCTGAGCTGGAATCAGTTGAGTCGTCTGGAGGAAGGCAGTTTTGTTGGTCTCAGTGTTTTGGAGCAGCTCCACATCGGGAACAACCGCATCAGTTTCATCGCAGACGGAGCGTTTCGAGGCCTGACAAACCTGCAGACACTGTGAGTTCAGCTGCAGCACTGCACACAGAGATACTGGAGTATATGCAAAATGGAGTCTTAATCGGAGTCCAAAAATCTAGAAATATTTGACACCACAATGATATTGCTGTGAATTTACACTATTGTCAATTTGTAATGTTGCTTTTTTCTCAATGTGGTTAATCTGAAGTGAATGTTTTAAACTCATTATACAAAAGTAATCTAAATGTAATCCAAAAGTACTCTATCATAAAGGCAATACAATACTGCATCATACATGTGTGATATCAGATAAGCGCTAGCACAAAAGTAATCTAAATGTAATCCAAAAGTACTCTATCATAAAGGCAATACAATACTGCATCATACATGTGTGATATCAGATAAGCGCTAGCACAAAAGTAATCTAAATGTAATCCAAAAATGCTACATTACTTAACTACACCATACATGTGCGACATCAAATCAGGGCTAGCATAAAAGTAATCTAAATGTAATCCAAAAGTACACTACCATAAAGGCCTACAATACTGTACTACATCATACATGTGTGATATCAGATAAGGGCTAGCACAAAAGTAATCTAAATGTAATCCAAAAGTACTCGGAGTACACTGCAATAAATGCCTACAATACATGTGAGACATCAAATAATGGCGAGCATAAAAGTAATCTAAATGTAATCCAAAAATGCTACATTACTTAACTACACCATACATGTGAGACATCAAATAATGGCGAGCATAAAAGTAATCTAAATGTAATCCAAAAGTACACAGAGTACACTGCCAAAAATGCCTACAATACATGTGAGACATCAAATAATGGCGAGCATAAAAGTAATCTAAATGTAATCCAAAAATGCTACATTACTTAACTACACCATACATGTGTGACATTAAATATGGCATAAATGTAATCTAAATGTAATCCAAAAATGCTACATTACTTAACTACACCATACATGTGAGACATCAAATAATGGCGAGCATAAAAGTAATCTAAATGTAATCCAAAAGTACTTGGAGTACACTGCAATAAATGCCTACAATACCTTACTGCACCATACATGCGTGGTATCAGGTAAGGCTAGTACAAAAGTAATCTAAATGTAATCCAAAAATGCTACATTACTTAACTACACCATACATGTGTGATATCAGATAAGGGCTAGCACAAAAGTAATCTAAATGTAATCCAAAAGTACTCAGAGTACACTGCCAAAAATGCCTACAATACATTTGAGACATCAAATACGGACTAGCATAAAAGTAATCTAAATGTAATCCAAAAATGCTACATTACTTAACTACACCATACATGTGCGACATCAAATCAGGGCTAGCATAAAAGTAATCTAAATGTAATCCAAAAGTACACTACCATAAAGGCCTACAATACTGTACTACATCATACATGTGTGATATCAGATAAGGGCTAGCACAAAAGTAATCTAAATGTAATCCAAAAGTACTCGGAGTACACTGCAATAAATGCCTACAATACCGTACTGCACCATACATGTGAGACATCAAATAAGGGCAGGCATAAAAGTAATCTAAATGTAATCCAAAAGTACTCAGAGTACACTGCAATAAATGCCTACAATACCTTACTGCACCATACATGTGTGGTATCAGGTAAGGCTAGTACAAAAGTAATCTAAATGTAATCCAAAAATGCTACATTACTTAACTACACCATACATGTGAGACATCAAATAAGGGCGAGCATAAAAGTAATCTAAATGTAATCCAAAAGTACTCAGAGTACACTGCAATAAATGCCTACAATACATGTGAGACATCAAATACGGACTAGCATAAAAGTAATCTAAATGTAATCCAAATGTACACTACCATAAAGGCCTACAATACTTTACTACATCATACATGTGTGATATCAAATAAGGGCGAACATAAAAGTAATCTAAATGTAATCCAAAAATGCTACATTACTTAACTACACCATACATGTGCGACATCAAATCAGGGCGAGCATAAAAGTAATCTAAATGTAATCCAAAAGTACACTACCATGAAGGCCTACAATACTTTACTACATCATACATGTGTGATATCAGATAAGGGCTAGCACAAAGTAATCTAAATGTAATCCAAAAGTACTCAGAGTACACTGCCAAAAATACTTACAATACATGTGGGACATCAAATACTGACTAGCATAAAAGTAATCTAAATGTAATCCAAAAGTACTCAGAGTACACTAACATGAATATAAAATCTAAGAGATTATATTACTGTCTACATTAGATTATTTTTTGTAATTTGTAATCAGTAGCTGATGATAATTCATAAGTAATCTTGCCAGCACAGCATTATTATGACATAAACAAGCTGTTATTGTAGTTTATATTCAGTAAACAGGCCTGTTTGATTGAGAGGCTGTGTGTGTTTGCTTGTTTTAAAGTGTCAGTATCAGGGTTGTGTTGTCTGTTTTTCAGCTCATTTTTAGCAGTACACATGAACACACTGCAGCTTTACGACTGCCGCTCTCTGGGTGTGGATTTTAACAGTGTGGTTTTTCTCTCTCTCTCTCAGAGATCTGAAGTTTAATGAGATTTCGTGGACCATCGAGGACATGAACGGCCCCTTCTCTGCTCTGGACAACCTGCGCAAACTGTACGCTTCCACAAACTCCATTAGTTTTTAATCTGAATTGTTGTAAATGTGTCAGAAAATACTGTTTATTTTTTAAACACATTTTATTTTGATAGTTTTTTTTATTAAATAACACAAAACAAACAATCATCATTCTCAAATATCTGGGGGAAAAGAAAAATAAGTAAATAAAATCAAGCAAATATATATATATATATATAATAAATACATTTCAGTTGTAGATCCAAAACACACAGCAAAAGTTGTGAAGAAATGATTAGCAGACAAAAATATTAACGTTTTGCAGTGGCCCAGCCAGAGTCCTGACTTAAACCTAATTGAGAATCTGTGGAGGCAGCTGAAGTGTTTCTGTTATTTAATGTATAAGTGATTTCATATTTTCAGCATTATCATTAATTCAGATGTTCTGCATAGCTTTGCTAACCATTTCTCATTGTCTCCCTTTATTTTAAGGTTTCTCCAAGGGAATCGCATCCGATCGGTCACCAGAAAGTCCTTCACTGGTCTGGAGATGCTGGAGCAGCTGTGAGCATCTCTTTAACTCTATGATGATGAAGGGGATTTATGTTTATTGTGTTTCTAATCATCTCCTCTGTGCTCCTATGACAGAGATCTGAGCAACAACGCCATCATGTCTCTCCAGGCCAATGCTTTCTCTCAGATGAAGAAGCTGAGCGAGCTGTACGTATACTGTGTGTGTGAGAGTGTGAGAGAGACCTTTGCACACTTACCTTGATACATCATATCCGAGATTGGATCCTGAACAGCACACAAACATTGTTCACAAATGTAATTGCAGTAATACGCAGCAGCAGGATGGCATGTTTTGTCTGTATTGTGTTGTGAACCTGTGTATGTGTGTGTGTCCGTCAGGCACCTGAACACCTCCAGCCTGCTGTGTGACTGCCAGCTGAAGTGGTTTTCTCTCTGGGTGGCAGAACAGGCTTTCCTGGCTCTGCTGAACGCCAGCTGTGCCCATCCACATCTGCTGAAGGGCAGGAGCGTCTTCAGCATCGCCCAGGATGAGTTCGTGTGCGGTGAGCTGAACACACACACACACATTACACTGGACAATGTACACCTTGAGTCAGCTTCTTCTTGCATTAACACTGGAACTACACTACTTCTTTAACCACTAGAAATACCAGTTATTCTGATAGCTCTTATTAAAGACGTCGTGTTGTCACGTCATGTTTACATTCAAAGCTTCTATTGAGATATTAAAATTAAGCTTTGGATGTCTGTCGTCATATTTCATTAAGTTACCACCATAAAAATAGGATTTGGTAATACAATCTATAAATGTGTTCTAGTCTGCGCCTCACTTTCATTTTTAGTTGTAGATAGGCTAGTTTTTAACAGTAGAGGGCGCTCTAGACAAGTTTTCAACAGCAGATGGCGCTCTAGGCTAGTTTTCAACAGCAGATGGCGCTCTAGGCTAGTTTTCAACAGCACATGGCGCTCTAGGCTAGTTTTTAACAGCAGATGGCGCTCTAGGCTAGTTTTAAACAACAAAAGGCACTCTAGGCTAGTTTTTAACAGCAGATGGCGCTCTAGGCTCGTTTTTAACAGCAGATAGCGCTCTAGGCTAGTTTTAAACAACAAAAGGCACTCTAGGCTAGTTTTTAACAGCAGATGGCGCTCTAGGCTAGTTTTCAACAGCACATGGCACTCTAGGCTAGTTTTTAACAGCAGATGGCGCTCTAGGCTAGTTTTAAACAACAAAAGGCACTCTAGGCTAGTTTTTAACAGCAGATGGCGCTCTAGGCTCGTTTTTAACAGCAGATGGCGCTCTAGGCTAGTTTTAAACAACAAAAGGCACTCTAGGCTAGTTTTTAACAGCAGATGGCGCTCTAGGCTCGTTTTTAACAGCAGATGGCGCTCTAGGCTAGTTTTAAACAACAAAAGGCACTCTAGGCTAGTTTTTAACAGCAGATGGCGCTCTAGGCTAGTTTTCAACAACAAAAGGCACTCTAGGCTAGTTTTTAACAGCAGATGGCGCTCTAAGCTAGTTTTAAACAACAAAAGGCACTCTAGGCTAGTTTTTAACAGCAGATGGTGCTCTAGGCTAGTTTTTAACAGCAGATGGCGCTCTAGGCTAGTTTTCAACAGCAGATGGCGCTCTAGACAAATTTTTAACATCAGATGGCGCTCTAGGCTAGTTTTAACAGCAGATGGTGCTCTAGACAAATTTTTAACAGCAGATGGCGCTCTAGGCTAGTTTTAACAGCAGATGGCGCTCTAGGCTAGTTTTAACAGCAGATGGCGCTCTAGGCTAGTTTTAACAGCAGATGGCGCTCTAGACAAATTTTTAACAGCAGATGGCGCTCTAGGCTAGTTTTAACAGCAGATGGCGCTCTAGGCTAGTTTTAACAGCAGATGGCGCTCTAGACAAATTTTTAACAGCAGATGGCGCTCTAGGCTAGTTTTAACAGCAGATGGCGCTCTAGGCTAGTTTTAACAGCAGATGGCGCTCTAGACAAATTTTTAACAGCAGATGGCGCTCTAGGCTAGTTTTAACAGCAGATGGCGCTCTAGGCTAGTTTTAACAGCAGATGGTGCTCTAGGCTTGTTTTAACAGGAGATGGCGCTCTAGGCACGTTTTCAACAGCAGACAAGCCTCGGCTCGTTTTTAACAGCAGTTACCACCATAAAAATCTGATTGTTTTTGGTAATACAGCTTATAAGTGTGCACTAGTCTGCGCCTCACTTTCATTTTCACTTGTATTTTCGCTCTTTTGCAGCACTGATGTGCTGTTTTGAAAGACATTTCTGAAGTAAAGTTGTGGTTTAGCTAACAGAAAGTTATCGTTTTGTTAGCAGATTAACGCATATTCATAGTCACAGAGAAAATGTTGATTATTTCTGAAAATGTTGATGTTTTCTGTGTAATATAGTGTAATATAAGTGTAATATGATTTTTTTAAATCACCAACCGTAAACTTTGAAACAGCTGTAAAATGAAATCAAAACTGAAGCATTGACTGTGTGATCTTTACTTTCTGCTCAGATGATTTCCCCAAACCGCAGATCACGGTTCAGCCAGAGACCCAGTCGGCCATTAAAGGCAACAACGTGACGTTCGTGTGTTCGGCCGCAAGCTCCAGCGACTCCCCGATGACCTTTGCCTGGAAGAAAGACAACGAGCTGCTGAGTGAGCCAGAGATCCAGAACCAGGCCCACGTGCGCGCCGCGGCCGGAGAGACGGGCGAACTGACCGAGTACACCACCACACTACAGCTGCGGCAGGTGGAGTTCACCAGCGAGGGACGTTACCAGTGCGTCATCTCCAACCACTTCGGCTCCTCATACTCCAACAAAGCCAAACTCACCGTCAACAGTAAGTGCCGCCAAACTCCATATCAGTGCATTTGTGAATCATTTTAAAGATTTCTGAATGTATCACGATTCTCTCTGGGTGGATACTGAGCCTACTTTTTAAAAGCAGATGGCGCTCTAGGCTAGTTTTTAACAGCAGATGGCGCTCTAGGCTAGTTTTTAACTTGTTTGTAATAGTATATAGGCTAGTTTTTAACAACAGATGGCGCTCTAGGCTAATTTTTAACTAGTTTGTAATAGTATATAGGCTAGTTTTTAACAACAGATGGCGCTCTAGGCTAATTTTTAACTAGTTTGTAATAGTATATAGGCTAGTTTTTAACAACAGATGGCGCTCTAGGCTAATTTTTAACTAGTTTGTAATAGTAGATAGGCTAGTTTTTAACAACAGATGGCGCTCTAGGCTAGTTTTTAACTTGTTTGTAATAGCATATAAGCTAGTTTTTAACAACAGATGGCGCTCTAGGCTAATTTTTAACTAGTTGGTAATAGTAGATAGGCTAGTTTTTAACAACAGATGGCGCTCTAGACTAGTTTGTAATAGGAGATAGGCTAGTTTTTAACAACAGATGGCGCTCTAGGCTAGTTTTTAACTTGTTTGTAATAGTATATAGGCTAGTTTTTAAGAGCAGATGGCGCTCTAGGCTAGTTTTTAACTTGTTTGTAATAGTATATAAGCTAGTTTTTAACAACAAATGGCGCTCTAGGCTAATTTTTAACTAGTTTGTAATAGTAGATAGGCTAGTTTTTAACAACAGATGGCGCTCTAGACTAGTTTGTAATAGGAAATAGGCTAGTTTTTAACAGCAGATGGCGCTCTAGGCTAGTTTTTAACTTGTTTGTAATAGTATATAGGCTAGTTTTTACAAAAGATGGCGCTCTAGGCTAGTTTTTAACTTGTTTGTAATAGTATATAGGCTAGTTTTTAACAACAGATGGCGCTCTAGACTAGTTTGTAATAGGAGATAGGCTTGTTTTTAACAGCAGAGGGCCCTCTAGACTAGTTTTCAACAGCAGATGGCACTCTAGAATAGTTTGTAGGAGTTGATAGACTAGTTTTTAACAGCAGATGGCGCTCTAGACTAGCTTTCAACAGCAGATGCCGCTCTAGACTAGTTTGTAGTAGTTGATAGACTAGTTTTTAACAACAGATGGCGCACTAGGCTTGTTTTTAATGGTACATAGGCTTGTTTTTAACAGCAGATGGCGCTCTAGACTAGTTTTCAACAGCAGATGCCGCTCTAGACTAGTTTGTAGTAGTTGATAGACTAGTTTTTAACAGCAGATGGCGCTCTAGGCTATTTCTTACCAGCAAATGATGCTCTAGAATAGTTTTTAACAGCAGAGGGCGCTTTAGACCAGTTTTTAATAGTAGATGTCGCTCTAAACTAGTTTGTAATAGTAGATAGGCTTGTTTTTAACAACAGATGTTGCTCTACGCTAGTTCTGAACAGTAAATAGGTTTTGACCAGTAGATGGTGCTCTAGGCTAGTTTTTGACATTAGATAGGCTTACTTTTCGACAGCACCCTAGACTAGTTTTTAATTGTAGTTTGGCTAGTTTTTACCAGCAAATGGCGCTCTAGGCTAATCGTTAACAGCAAATGGCGCTCTAGGCTAGTTTTTTAAAGCAGATGTGTTTTCTCCGCAGTGCTGCCGTTCTTCACCAAGACGCCGATGGACCTGACGATCCGCGCTGGGGCTACTGCTCGTCTGGAGTGTGCAGCTAGTGGACACCCCTCTCCGCAGATCGCCTGGCAGAAAGACGGAGGCACTGATTTCCCAGCGGCGCGCGAGCGGAGGATGCACGTCATGCCCAGAGACGACGTGTTCTTCATTGTGGACGTGAAAACAGAAGACATCGGTGTCTACAGCTGCACTGCGCAGAACACAGCTGGAGCTATCTCTGCTAATGCTACGCTAACGGTGCTTGGTGAGTATGTGCATGTCGGTTTTAATAATGATGGTTAGAGAAGTGTGTAGAGTGTGTGTGCTCTGTTTCTGATCGCTGTGAATTTGGTGTTGTTTATCCTCCAGAAACGCCTTCATTCCTGCGTCCGCTGCTGGACCGTGCGGTGGCGAAGGGCGAGACGGCGGTGCTGCAGTGTATTGCGGGCGGCAGTCCTCCACCGCGCCTCAACTGGACCAAAGACGACAGCCCCCTACAGGCCACTGAACGCCACTTCTTCGCCGCAGGGAACCAGCTGTTGATCATCGTGGACGCAGCAGAGGGCGACGCTGGCACCTACACCTGTGAGATGTCTAACCCGCTGGGCACAGAGCGTGGAAACCTGCGGCTCTCCGTCCTGCCCAATCCTAACTGTGACCAAGGGCCGGCAGGGGGAGGGGCTGTGGGGGCCGCGGGAAGCGGACGGGGCCCTGAGGATGACGGCTGGACCACAGTAGGCATCGTCATCATCGCAGTGGTGTGCTGTGTGGTGGGGACATCTCTAGTGTGGGTCGTGATTATTTACCACACACGCCGGCGCAACGAGGACTGCAGCGTCACCAACACTGGTCAGTTCACACACACACACACACACACACACACACACACACACACACACACACACACCAATTCCAATCTATTT
This sequence comes from Danio rerio, assembly GCF_052040795.2. Taxonomy (NCBI): domain Eukaryota; kingdom Metazoa; phylum Chordata; class Actinopteri; order Cypriniformes; family Danionidae; genus Danio; species Danio rerio. The sequence continues at coordinate 520,059 of NC_141024.2, forward strand.
TTTACCCCTAGCCCTTTCTCTTGGCTCTTGAAACAGAGTGTGACAGGGAAGGGCTTTAGATTCACCCAAGAGAAATGGGACAGCACCACAACACACACACGTCATCATATGTCATGGCGAGCTCTTACTTCATATGAGATTGATCATATGAGACCTGTTGCATAATTATTATCTTCAGGAAATCACCGATATCCTGTTATCATAACGATATAATGTGGTAATCAGCTTGTAAGTTGCCTGTGTATTTACACCATGGCCAAATTCATCTGTAATTAACATTAACGTTACACCAGACACTGTAAAAAGCTCATTCCCAGCCACTGGACCAGGGCCAAACCCGGCCCCCGAGGCAATTTGTTCCTGCCCCCCAAAAAGTGACCAAGACATCAAAAATGAATTTAGTTCAGTCGAATAACGGCTGCTATAGTAATGAAGTGGCGTGCGTCTCTGTTCAATACAGCACGAGCTGCAGTTGACGGCTGCGCAGAGCGCGAGTCACCTGACATTAAGCGAGTGGTGCGGGCAGCCGAAAACATTTGGATATGTTTGTAGAAAAGGCCTTTTGTACAATGCACTGATATCATTAATAGGGATGCAATGATTAGCCGATTCCTCTATTAACCCCATAAATTTATTACGGTTAATTAATCGTAAAGGCTTCTCAACGCAGCGTTTCTTTTGCACAGAACAAAGCTGCTGCAACTAAACAAAATAATTGCAATTGTGTGCTAATTTAAAGTTCTGAGTTTATACCGAGGATAATACACATGCAGGCCGTTCACATATTGCGTCTTTTCCACAGTAAAGTTCATTATTTCCAATGGAGACGTGTGCATGTTGGGAGCGGTGCGTGCATGGCTCGGCAGTGGACCGATGCTCTTGCGCCCTCCAAGTGCACACAGTAGAAAACATCTCACGCTGTAGTGGTGAGAGTTGTGCTTGACTTTCAGTGCAGTGTAAACAAAAGATACGTCAGGCGAATTATTATAAATTATTAAAATGATCATGTATGTATAAACGCAGATAATAACAGTTTATTTAAATTCTCAGCTAATATATGGCTTAAATTAACATTAGACACTGTTTTCTATTTAATTTATTTGTTCATTCAGTCGTTTATTTTCATTGTAAAATCATGTTCAAATCAAAAATAACTTATTTTTAAGTCACAAGAGTGAAATAGACGACTGTTTGTTTTTAATTAATATTTTGTGCTGTATTTTGTCAAAGTCTCTTTAAGCCAAGTCATTTCACTCGGCGACCATCTTTGAAACGCCTCTCGTGCAGTATGCTCAGGCATTCTGTTTAAATGAGGAAACATCAAATACTCCAAAACTACTTGCCAAAGCTTACGATTACATTTCATATTAGGAATAACCAATAAAATTAAACAACAAACTGTGTCTTTAGTTTCATTTCTGAATGTTCGTATCACACAAAATCTGCAGAAACTCTCATCTGGTCCGAGCCCCTCCCTCTGAGAATTGTCATTCTATATCGATCGCTGATTGGCTCCTATGCCAGAAGGCGGGCTTTATTTGCCATATAACGATCACTGATTGGCTCCTATGCCAGAAGGTGGGCTTTATTTGCCATATAGCGATCACTGATTGGCTCCTATGCCAGAAGGCGGGCTTTATTTGCCATATAGCGATCACTGATTGGCTCCTATGCCAGAAGGCGGGCTTTATTTGCCATATATCGATCGCTGATTAGCTCCTATGCCAGAAGGCGGGCTTTATTTGCCATATAGCGATCACTGATTGGCTCCTATGCCAGAAGGCGGGCACCCCAGTAGCTTTATCTGTGTGTGTGTGTGTGTGTGTGTGTGTGTGTGTGTGTTGTGCAGATGAGACGAATCTCCCAGCAGATATCCCCAGTTACCTGTCGTCTCAGGGCACGCTGGCGGAGCGGCAGGACGGGTATATGCTGCCGTCTGAGAGCGGCAGCAGCCATCAGTTCATCAGCTCCTCCATCGGGGGTTTTTACATGCCGCCCAAAGACATGAACAGTAAGACACGACCTCTGACCTCTGATCACTTCATATGCAGAAGGACATCATTTAGTTTATACTTCTAAAATTTACTAATTAAAAAAAATGTGTGTGTGTGTGTCTCCGTGTGTGTGTGTGTGTGTGTGTGTGTTCCCGCAGGCCTCTGTCAGCTGGACACCGGCAGTGAAGCGGATCTGGAGGCTGCGATCGACCCTCTGCTCTGCCATTATCAGGGGCCCGTCGGCTCACTGCTGACACCGGGAGCACACTACAGCGCAGAGCTGCCCGACACATACACTGGTGAGACACACACACACAAACACACACACAGACAAGAGATACACACACGCACACTATATCAGATACACACAGACTATCCATATATACATACACTACAGCGCAGAGCTGCCCGACACATACACTGGTGAGACACACACACACAGAATAATGAGAGATACACACATGGCACACAAACACCTACTCCGACCCGTGAGAGATACACATATAACACACACACACACACACACTGATAAGAGATACACACACAAACACACAATATCAGATACACACAAACTATACATACATACACACACACACACACACACAAACACACACACTGATAAGAGATACACACACGCACACAATATCAGATACACACAAACTATCCATATATACATATACACACACACACATACACACACACACACACACACACACTGATAAGAGACACACACACACGCACACAATATCAGATACACACAAACTATCCATCCATACATACACACACAAACACACACACACACACAACACACACACACTGCTTAGACATATACAAACACACTGGTGAGAGAAAAACACTATACACATACACTGGTGAGAGATACACACACTATATACACACACACACACACTATACACACAACATATACATATACCAGACACACACACTGGTAAAAGATACACACATTATACACACTCTGGTATGAGTTAAACAGATGCTTCACACACACACACACACTCACACACAGGCACACACACACACTGGTTAGAGATACACAAACACACTGGTGAGAGAAAAACACAAACTTTACACTGGTGAGAGATACACACACAAACACTATACACACAATATAAACACATACTAGAGACACACACACTGGTTAGAGATACTCACACACTATACACACACTGGTAGGAGATTAACACACACTATACACACACACACACACACACACACACACACACTCTCTGTCTCTCTGGTGAAAGTAAAACACAAACTATACACACACAAACTATATACACACACTATTCACACTATATATGCCCACACACACACACACACACACACACTGATAAGCAATAAACACACTATTCACACACTTTTTAGAGATACACACACACACACACACACACACACACACACACACGTACATTATAAACCCAGAGCTCTGATGTGTGTGTTGATGGTTCCTCCTCTGCAGTGTGTGTGTCGGAGCCGCGTCTCCTCTCAGACTCCTACAGCAGGAAGAGGGATTTCTACACCTGCAGCTCCTCATTGGATCCCTGCGATCACATGATGCTGCCGCACGACATCCCTTCCTGTGTGGACGACTGCGAGACGGACCAGTGTGTTCTGCCCCGCTCTGGGTCATACATGGGTGAGTTCACAAACACGTGTGTGTGTGTGTGTGTGTGTGTGTGTGTGTGTGAGATGCAGGCTATTGTTGTCATGTTGTTGTAAGTGTGTGTGGTGTGATATGTTATTGTGTGTGTGTGTGTGTGTGTGATGTAACAGTAGTCCTATATGAGTTACTCTTTTGTTACTTGTAATGCGCTACAGCTAACACTGATAATGCTAGCATGAATGAAAGTGGCTTTATTGTGTGTACAGCTATACACATGATGCATTAATTACGCTTCTTACATCATATTATATTATTATTATATTAATTGTATTTATTATATACTCACCGGCCACTTTATTAGGTACACCATGCCGCGCTCGAAGTCACTTAAATAAGTTCCGATGCTCAGTCTGACCTGCAGCAGATGGTCTTGACCATGTCTACATGCCTAAATGCAGTGAGCTGCTGCTGCCGTGTGATTGGCTGATTAGACATTTGTGTTAACGAGCAGTTGGTGTACCTAATAAAGTGGCCGGGGAGTGTATACTGCAGAATGTTTGATTCTGATTGTCTGTGGAGCACTCTAGCTGTGTGATTGTATGAAAACAATGGCACTATAAAGTAGTTCCGGCAGGTTTGGAGTGCAGTGCATCTCCTTATCACTCTATGAATGAATGACTAGAGTTATTTCACAGCTACAACAGTCAAAAATCACATCAGAACACAACAGAATCAGGACACTAATGCTATACACAGGTTTGTGGACAACAAAACCTGACTGACACTCTGTCAAATGCAACATCTCAACAGCGGAGATCAGCACAATAATACACTCTGATCTGTTCAGTTATTAGACAATAATGCTACATCATAACCTCGCCTATACATTATTGTCAAACAACTCACCGTGACTAACTCCTCACTGAATGCATTGATGGCTAAGCATGTGTGTGCTGGTGTTGCTAACGCTGCGCTCCTGTGGCCTCAGGTACGTTTGGGAAAGCGGCGTGGCGTCCAACACAGGATCACAGCGCCGTCATCCTCCACGAGAACCCGTACGCAGCTCTACACGCAGAGGAGGAGCTCACACACACACCCTCACACACACACAGCAGTGTTTACGAGCAGCCCTTCGACAGCCGGACGATAGACAGCAATCCCACAACACCCCTGGGCTCCTAGCACTCGCTCGCTCCGCCAGAACCCCCTCTACCTCACAGAGAGCTGAATGTAAATGAGCAACGCTTGTACAGAGAAACCCCGTGTATGGCTTTTTATACAGATCTATATTTTGTAAATGAATAGTGTAAATATGACTGCAGAGCGTCAGCGCTGTAGAGAAGCCGCTGGGCTGGGCAGGAGGTTTATTCAGCTTTGGCTTTTGCTTGGAGCTCAAGTAAAGCACCGTTTGCACAAACTATAGTACGCAATAAACACTCCATGAGCTGCTACACACTCGCGTCGTCTTCATTCTGTGTTCGTGCTTTTATTAATCATCATCATGTAGTATAGGTTGCAGGTTATTATTGCAAGCATTATTTTATGAAGCGGTCTGAACCTTATGCGCTTGATTGAATCCCTTATGTGATCAGCGACATCATCTAATGGGTAAATGTGATTTCAGCTTGTCTTTGTTTTCAGTAAGGCTTGAAAAAGGCTTTGAAGTAGAGATCTGCACGGGACTAAATGTTGAATCCCGCTCCCGCCCGCACCCGCCAGGTTTTAGCCCGAATCCGACCGCTCCTGCTTATATAAAGAATTTATTGTCCCGCTGCCCGACCCGCCCTGTTTTCTGCCCGCCGCGCCCGATCCCGCTAAAGAGCGGGGGAGAACAAAACCGAAAATCCCCCAGCTGTACAGTCCAGTCTGTATAAACACACACACACAGCACCAAGCACACACACACAGACAAATCTCTCTCTCATACGCGCGCGCGCACTAACACACACACAAGCACCAAGCAGACACACAGGCGTTTGCTGTTATATCAACTCAAAGGCTTGTAATACCATGTATCAAGTACCAATGTAATACCAAAAGGCTTTATATAAAGGTAAATAAATACTGAGTCGCGCCAGCTCCGGGCCGCAGCGCACATTACTCTCGGGCCGATACCTGCGTGGATGCGGCAGCGTCGGCTCACTTACGGCCGCCGCATCTGGCCCGATTGATTCGGGCCGGAATCGGGCAGTGAGTCCACAAGCATCCGGAGTCCGGCAGTCGGAGCCGGGCCGAGTGGTAAGTCTCCGGCAGGCGAGAATCTAGCCGGAACTGGTCCGAGTGTATTTTGCTATCTGGGAAAGCTCTCTCTCTCTCTCATTCGCGCGCGCGCACTAACATACACACACACAAGCACCAAGCTCTCTCTCTCTCTCTCTCTCTCTCTCTCATTCGCATAGAGATATCCGTGATATTGCTAGACAGCCCGCTCCCGTCCCAAATTAAACCCGTTACCGACCGCTCCCGCGATTTATTCGGAAATTTATTAATGCAGACCTCTACTTTGAAGAACCCTCAAAGTACATGATGTCTTCAGATTTTATACTATTTAAGTGATATTAAGTGATTCTAAGTGACATTTGAAAAGGTTTCATTTGCTTGGGTTATATTCGGAGGACTGCTGAGAAACCTTACGCTCCATTCACACGGGGCTTCAGCGTCAACGCTTGACTGAAGGCGTGTCTGAAGTTGGGGCTGAAGCGATCGTCATAGCAGCGTCAGCCAATGAAATTCAGTCAGCAATAGGCCACTGTCTAGCTGGTGTATTTGCATACAGCGATCTGATTGGCTGATGCTTCCGTCTGCACTTGAAAAGTTGAGCTAGTCCCAACTTCTGCAGCGAGCAACACCTCTGAAGCGGCGCAGACGGATCCACTATGTAGTTCGGCAACGTCTGACGTCACCCATTTAAAGTGAATGGGAAGCGCTGACTCTGACACCCCGTGTGAATGGAGCGTTAGTGATTAAAAACAAATGTTGTGCTTTATAATCAATTCAGTTCATCTTTATTTCTCCAGCGCTTCTACAGTGTAGACTGTGTCTCAGCAGCTGAGCGCTGAAGTTCTAGTGAACTGAAGCTGTGTCAGTCCAGTGTTGAGAGTTTAGTTCAGCTCAGCGTGGTTTAATCTTCACTGCTGAGAGTCCAAACACTGAAGAGCAAATCCATCCATGTGCAGCTCCACAAGCCAAACTGAGCAAGCCAGTGGCGACAGTGGAGGAGCAAACTTCACCAACTGACCAAAGTGAAGTAAAGAAACAGGCTCAGTTGGACACGACCATTTCTCCTCTGGCCAAACTTCCTGTGCAGAGCTGCAGTCTAGGCGCTGGAGACTGGAGAATGCTGGACGTCCATCGTGGAGAAGCTGCAGGTGTGAGTAGGTCACCAGCGGGTGTTCAGGCTGGTGGACTCGTCTATCACTGGGGTCCTTCAGGAATCATGCTCTCATGACCACCACAGCATCTGCTCAGGATGCGACCTGGTCCAGGATTATGGAGACCTCTAGAAGTCCTCTATGGTGGCCCTCATATCCTTACAGGTCTTGGATCACATCATTGGTGCTGCACATATAATAGTTTTGGTATTTTTTATATTTGCATGATATTTTCTTCTGCTTTATGGTGCCTTTTTGATGATATTATTTTAGTTGTGATCATTTGTAATACTTTTAGAGGAGTTAGGGTCAGGGGACACAATCGCTTTACATGCTGCACTTTCAGCTTTAAAACACTACAAGTTGTTTTAATTGACTTAGAGCTGTGTTACACACTGAGAAAAACGACAGAAATCTCTAATATAGGCTCTTTAAATTACACCAATCTGTCTTGAAGAAAAAAATATGACTAACCGTCAAATTCTGCCAGCAGTTCAACAAATCTACTAGAGTCGCTGATGCCTCCTCAATTGTAAGTCTCTGTATAAAAGCGTCTGCTAAATGTAAAAAATGAAAAACCAACATTAATCATTCATTCATTCATTTTCCTTCGCCTTAGTTCCTTATTTATCAGGAGTCACCACTGCGGAATGAACCACCAACTATTCCAGCATATGTTTTACACCGCATGGCACTTTCTTGTATGTTGACAGCTGCAGTTCACTGAATGACCACTGATGTCGCTAAATACATTCAATCATCCATTCATTCTCCTTTGTTTTACCCTTATTTATAAGGGGTTGCCACAATGGAATAAACTGACAACTATTCCAGCATGTTTTAGTTTTAATCAGATGCCCTTCCAGCTGCAACCCAGCACTAGTGAACACCCATACACACTCATTCATGCACTGCGGCCAGTGTAGTTGATCAGTTCCCCTATAGCGCATGTGTTTGTACTGTGGGGGAAACCCACACCAACACAGGGAGAGCTTTAATATGTATTAATTAGATTAAAAGCCTTCAGCATTTCTCTGGGAGTGCAGTGGCTGGTGTTTAAATGTTTCTGTCTTGTTGTGTTTGGTGCAGACAGATAAAGTATGTCGCTGGAATCTTCGCTTGTCGTTAAGACATGCTGTAATGTAGTCAGACTAGCCTGAGCTGCTGATTCAGCCGGCTGCTGTCGTGCACATATGAAGTCAATATTATTCGCCCCCCCTGTAAATTTAATCTTTCAAATATTTCCCAAATGATGTCGAACAGATTCATGAACTTCTCACAGTATTTGCTTCAATATTTATTTTTCTGGAGAAAGTCTTATTTGTGTTATTTGAGCTAGAATAAAATCAGTTTTTAATTGTTTTAAAACTAATTATAAACATATTATAAAGGAGTTCACATTGAACAGGAGGTCTAACAGATCTGAACGGTGTGTCTGTGCAGCAGCAGGTACAGTGTGAGACAGCTTTTACAGTGTGTGTGATGTGAACACAACAGCAGTGTGTTGATCAAAGCGTCTGCAGACGAGAAGCGCTTCGTTTCAAGCGCAGCCAACAAAGGGTTTCCTGGCAACAACAGAACAACTGGAATTCCGGAATAATTCCCCCACTTTGATTTCGGCTCCAGTGGAACTAGACAGGAAATCAACTATTTATTAGACCACCGGCGGGTTTTCCCTGATCACTGACCCCGCATCAGCTCGGACCAGGCAGAGCCCGTGCGTTTCTCATGGCTGTGTCTTATCTCACCGCCAGACACGGAGGATTTCAGAGGCCATTTGTGCTCATTGTTGCCAGATGTGGCAGATGTTGATCATCGCTGAGCTCACCGCACTCCTCAATCTGGACGAACTAATTCAGCTTCAGGATGGAAATCAATCAGGGCGTCCTGTAGACCAGGGGTAACCCTAACTTTTTAGCATGTGACCCCCAAAATAAGACTTTTGACCCTCACTATTCTCAGGGGTGGATATGAATATATAAACATTACAACAGTGCGCACACACACATGCCAGTAGGCCTAAAGCAGGTCACACTTAACAAGGTTTCATCAGTTACTGTAGTCACAAACATGAACTAATTAAGATCAGTACTTGATAATAGCGTGCATTTAAAGGTTATTAATGCATTCGTAAATATTAATCATAGTTCAACATTTACTAATGCATTATAACATCCAAATGCATGCTTGCTAACATTAACAATTAATGACTTTATTTTCATGAACTAACATGAATAAATACTGTAATAATTGTTTTGTTTATTGATGTTAGTCAATGCTTTAACTCAGGGGTGTCCAAACTTGGTCCTGGAGGGCCGGTGTCCTGCATAGTTCTGCTCCAACTTTCCTCAACACACCTCCCTGGAAGTTTCTAGTATACCTAGAAAGAGCTTGATGAGCTGCTTCAGGTGTGTTTTATTGGGGATGGAAATAAAATATGCAGGACACCGGCCCTCCAGGACCAGGTTTGGACATCCCTGCTTTAACTAATATAATCACATTATAAAGTGTTACTCATGAACATATTGATAAGACAACCGTCTAACAACTTTATTATCATTTATTCAATTGTTTTATTGAATAATAATCTAATGAGACTGCTGGGCACAATGTTTACATGCTGAAAACAGATGATCAATAGTACAAACTACACATTTTCCCTCTTAATCCCAACATGGAAAACCAGCAGCAATCAAGAACACATGATTATCTGCTGTCAGGACTTTTGCAATCAAATAATGCAGGGGTGTCAAACTCAATTCCTGGAGGGCCGCAGCCCTGCACAGTTCAGTTCCAACCCTGCTCCAACACACTTACCTGTAGGTTTCAAACAAGCCTGAAGGACTCAATGAGTTTGATCAGGTGTGTTTAATTAGGGTTGGAACTAAACTGTGCAGAGCTGCGGCCCTCCAGGAACTGAGTTTGACATCCCTGAAATAATGTGATTATAATG
>NC_141024.2:535000-537500 GCF_052040795.2 Danio rerio
TATTATTTTGTATATTTTTGTTTAGTTTATTTAGTTTACCAGAATTTACTAAATATTTAAGATTTTTCTTCAATTGATTTGCTTTAAATTATATTGTATTATTATTTTTCTGTCAGTTGTTTTGTGTTTAATGCTGTACAGTATTGATTTTCTGTAATTTGCGAAGTTCACCTCAGGAGGGCGCATTTCCTCTAAATTCACTAAAAACCATTCTATATTTAATATTTTTATTAGTTTTATTGATTTTATCTTATTCTGTTATGTTGTATTTTATTATATATATATATATATATATATATATATATATATATATATATATATATATATATATATATATGTGTTTATTTTTTTATCTACTATGTATTTTTTTCTTCAATTATTTTTTATTATATTATATCATTTTAGATTATTTGATTTGCTGTATTTCAAACTTCTGCTAACTTCCTCCCACTGACACTGTATGCGCCGAGACCCACATAAATGCTGTTCTGATTATGTCCGATGATTATTTCCCAGCTGCACTGGTTCAAATCTGATATTCTGCCGTGACTCTGATATTACAGTTTAGTGTGTGTGAGAGAGAGAGTGTGTGTGTGTGTGTGTAATCAGTGTGTGACCTGCAGCTGAGGCTGAAATCAGAGTCTGGAGTGTTTTCAGCTGTAGACGGACGGCAGCAAACATGATACACGTTATTAATATTTATACATGTAACAAGCGATATGAAGTCGCCTCTATATGTTAAATACAGAAATTAGAATACACTCAAGGTATTATACTCCTCATTTTATATTTTATTTGTTGCAATATTGCTGTTTGTAGTTCATTTCTGTTGTTAATATTTGACATGAACAAAGAAGCGCTGATACACAAGCTGCGAGAAATCCGAAGACTGCCGTCAAACACCGACGAAGAAGAAGAAAAGCAGGTAATAATACAACTTTAAACTATTACATACAATTTTTATCTCCAAAAATTAGGTAAGAACACGAGATTAAGGCCTTAAATTAAGATACCAAAGCTTAAGAGTTCACGTGAAAGGAAATATAGTGGTAAATGTATAGTAAACACGGTGTTTTGAAGCATACGATGGTAAAGTACTTGAATTAAGCTGTTGTTGTGATTGACAGTTGCTATAGTTACACCACTGCAGTAACGTAAACAAATGACGCAATACTGTAGTTTTATACCATAGATAAATCTATAAATATGTAAATAGATATAAAATATAAATATAAAAATATATGTAAATAGATATGTATATATAAATAAATTGATATGTTTATATAAATAAATAAGCTCTTTGGGTACACTTTACCCCCATTCAAAAATATACGAGTGAAATGTTGTATAAAACCATGAATATATATATATATATATACACACATGTCTATCTATTTATTTATATATTTATATTTATTCATATATACATATCTATTCATTTATACATATCTACTTATATGCTCTTTGGTTTAACTGAAGCCCCGCCTTCTGGTACAGAAGCCAATCAGCGATCGATATAGAATGACAATTCTCAGAGAGGCTAGGACTAGACAAGAGGTTCTGCAGATTTTGTGTGATACGAACATTTAGAAATGAAACTAAAGAGACAGCTGTTGTTTAATTTTATTGGTTATTCCTAATATGAAATGTAATCGTAAGCTTGGCAAGCCGTTTTGGAGAATTTGATGTTTCCTTATTCAAACAGAATGCCTAAGCATGCTGCACGAAAGGCGTTTCAAAGATGGCCGTCGAGTGAAATGACTTGCCTTAAAGGGACTTTGATCATACTTAAATTGCGAAATTAATTATCTTCAAATACTTTTCGACAGTTTCGGGAATATTCTGCCATATAAACAGTTCATGTCTATCTACAATGCCCTGCTAATTCAACTTGTTTAAAATAATATTTACAATAACCGTCTGTCTGCTATAAACCCAAAATTACATTTAAAACTGATGAATGTAATAACAAACACATTCATAATATTTTCCAGAAGCAAACTAAATATACTCCTAGAGGCAACATCGTCTGGAACTCGAGTATAGGTAATATAGATTGGAAATGAGCCTGGTTAACTGCCTAATAACTCCCCTCCTCTATTAACAACACAATTAAAGGAGTTTTGATTATTGGTTTTTGCTTATTTTGTCGCATTTTATTTATATATTTTAAATACTTTTTAGTTTAGTAGAATCTACTATATATCTATTTTTTTTCCAATTAGTATTTGTTAAATTAATTTAATATATTCTACAATGATTATTGAATTTTGCTTATTCTGTTGTATGTTATTTATAATATTTGAAATCATTTTTAAAGGTCCAATTTAGTTTTTTGTTTATTACAATCAACTATGTATTTAATAAGTTTTATTCAGTACATTTTTATATAATATTTCTGTCAGTTAATTTGTGTTTAATGCTGTTCAGTATTTGATTTTCTGTAATTTTGGCACAGGAGGGCTAAAATTACTAAAATCCATTTATATTTAATATTTTT
>NC_141024.2:542500-550000 GCF_052040795.2 Danio rerio
TGTCGATGTTGGTCTTAATAGTCCAAAAGAAACAGCATATTCAATATAAATATACCATATCATTTAAATATATCGTTTAAAATGGTGTCAAGTGCAGTATAATCACCTGTGTCTTGATATTTATATTGTTTAAGTAAAGCTCATAAGTATATGGTGTCATTTTTACACAAATATCTGCGTTATGCTGAATGACAATAAAGTATATTAAACATATTTAAAAATATATCAATTTTCATTAAAGTTATTTCGAAATATTAATGTAGATTATTTAAATGCATGTATAATTATCTTATTTATAAAATTAGAGATACTGTAATTGGTATTTTTGTCTTTGGTGTAGAATTTATGTAATTATTTATTGATTTTATTAAAATAAATACAGATTTTGAGATGTATAACATAATGTAAATATTAAATAATTCAGTATAAATAATATATATATATCAATATTTCACACAGTTACACAAAATGTTTAAGTAAAACAGTGTGGAGTAATGTGTATATATGCTAAATTTGTTTATATATTATGTTATTATTTACTGTGACGTCTCAGCTGATGGGAGTCACAGAGCTGTGGTCTATCCTGGAGCCGGTGCGTCAGTCGGTCTCGCTCTACAGTCTGTCTGGAAAGACGCTCGCTGTGGATCTCAGTCTGTGGGTCTGTGAGGCTCAGCATGTGCAGGGCATGATGGGAAGGGTCACGAAGCCGCATCTCAGGTCGGTCTGAAATCTCAAGATCACTTATGAACTGTAATCAGTTACTGAATATAAATTACACAACAACATTTGTAGTCTGTAATAAAATATTACACATTTATGGTAATGTAATACAAACGTTGATTACATTTAGATTACTTTTCTGCTAATTTGAGGTCATACCAGACGTATGCTAAAGTATGTTAGACATTTATGGTACTCAGGTCTCGCAAAATCAACAATCTTTTTTAATCAAGCTACCAAAATCTATCTACACTTTGCCCAGCGGGCTATCAAGATGGCCGGGTGCATGGTGTAGATAGATTCTGGTAGCCCAAATGAAAAAACAATAACCCCAGGAATTCGGGCTACCAGATTTTGCAAGCCCTGGTACTGTAATCTGACTACTTTGGATTACATTTAGATTACTTTTCTGCTAATTTGATGTCATACCAATCGTACAGTAAATTATGGTAGACATTTATGGATGTTTAAGTAATCCAAGTACTTCTGTATTACATTTAGATTACTTTTGTGCTAACACTAATTTGATGTCACATACTGTATGTATGGTGTGGTAAAGTGTTGTAGACATTTATGGAGATGTAATCGTGGTACATTTTGGATTACATTTAGATTACCTTTGTGCTAATCTGAGTTCATACTATGCGTATAGTAAAGTATAATAGACATAGTAATGCAATCGGACTACTTTGGATTACATTTAGATTACTTCTCTGCTAATTTGATGTCATGCCATACATATGAGAGATTTTTATGGTAAAGAAATCTGACTACGTTTGAGTTACATTTAGATTACTTTTGTGCATACCATTCATACGGTAAATTATGGTAGGCATTTATGGAAAGTAATCTGAGTATTTCTGGATTACATTTAGATTACTTTTGTGCTAACACTAATTTGATGTCAAATACAGCATGTATGGTATGATTAGTATGGCAGACATTTATAGAGATGCAATCTGAGTACTTTTTGGATTACATTTAGATTACTTTTTTGCTAATTTGAGGTCATACCGTGCGCATGGTTGATATTTATGGTGTAATTGACTACTTTTGGATTACATTAGATTCATTATCTGCTAAGTTGATTTCACACCATTTGTATGGTAGGCATTTATGGTAGTGTAATCTGACTACTTTTGGATTACATTTAGATTACCTTTGCACTAACACTAATTTGATGTCATATACAGTATGCATGGTATGGTAGGGACACAATTATCTAGATGTAATCAGAGTATTTTTTGGATTACATTTAGATTAACATTTTTTCTAGCCCTTATTTGACGTCACATATAATAAATAAAATATCTTCATTGTTTATGATCAACAAGAGCCCGTTCAACTTGTGTTTAAAATGCATAAATAGACAGTTAATACCTCACAATACACATAATGCTTTTAATACGCAGCTCTGTATATATATATATACATACGAATGAGGTTTTACATGTGTGTGTTTCAGGAATCTGTTCTTCCGCGTGTCGTCGCTCACACTGATGGGTGTGAAGCTGGTGTTTGTCATGGAGGGAGAAGCTCCTAAAATTAAAGCTGAGACCATGAGCAAACGCACCGAGATGAGATTCGGCGGTACGAAAGCCAAGAGCATCCCGAAACCAGTCAAAAACACCAACAGAGGCCGATTCAACGCTGTTCTCAGAGAGGTATGTGTGTTTTTTTCCCTGTGTGTGTATGTAAGGGTCTGTCTTTGTGTGTATGCTCTTCACTGAGCTTATTTCAAGCACTCAATTGCATTTTACATTAAAGGTTATAGCAGCAAGCACATAAATTCAATTTTGCATTAAGGGTTAAAGCAGCGGTCCCAAAACAGAGCCCTGTGGTACACCACAAAACACTTCAAAATAAAAGACTTCCAAAATCAAATGAAATATCATGACAAAGTATATAGATACAACAAAGAAAATCAATTAACATAATTAATCAATACCTACTTTAATATTACAGAAAACTGACTAAATAATTGTGTGTTGTTTTGTGTATATATATTTTTTTTTGGGTGTACATGCGTGTGTTAACGCCTTGACTCACTCAGGAAGGCAAAAAGATTTATCAAACACGTAGATTTTTTTTTACAAACACTCACTTGGAAGGTACATCGATAACACAGGAAAGACATGGTGTGAAGACAAAGCACAACTGAGAATACCGGATCAAGACTAAACCAAACTAAGGGGGTATAAATACACAGGACATGATGACTATGATGACACACAGGGAATGAACACAGGTGAAACAGATGAACATAATGAAATGATAGGAACTAGAACAAAAGGGTTGCATGATGAAAACAAACACACATGGGGGAAGATCACATGACGAAGATAAGGAACACAGGACCTGACAGCGTGTGCCTGTGTGTGCACACTTTACAGAGCTTATTTCAGACACCTAATTAAATTTTGCATTACAGATTACAGCAGCGGTCCTAAAACCGAGCCCTGTGGGACGCCACAAAGTACTTCAAAATAAAAGACTTCCAAAATCAAATTAAATACCACAAACATCATGACAAAATATATAGATATAACAAAAAAAAAAAAAAAATTAAGTAACAAAATAAACCAATACCTACTTTAATATAGGAAAAAAAATGTTATTACCATTAACAACGAGTATCTTCCCTCATCTGAATGCTGCTGTCGGTGTTTTCGCCTGCAGTGTGCGCAGATGCTGGACTGTCTGGGCGTCCCGTGGGTGACGGCGGCAGGAGAAGCGGAGGCCATGTGTGCGTTCCTGGACTCGCAGGGCCTTGTGGACGGATGCATCACTAATGACGGCGATGCCTTTCTGTATGGTGCTCGCACCGTCTACAGGAACTTCAACATGACCACAAAGGTTCGTTCTGCATGTGAACTGCTGTACATTTACGGATAACTCTGAGACGGGGGTTTTGTGGCGTATAGCCGTGTAATAAGCAGGATAATGTACATGCAGGAGGGCAGAATAAACCCTTCAGTCCTCTGCAGCAGCTTCTAATAAACCTGTCAGGCTGGTAAACCGGCTGGATGTGCTTTATCCCGTACACATTGAACAGATCATGTGTGTTCATGCAGGATCCGCAGGTGGACTGCTATCAGTCGAGTCGAGTTCAGGAGGAGCTCGGGCTGTGCAGAGAGACGCTCGTGGGTCTGGCGGTCCTGCTGGGTTGCGATTACATTCCCAAGGTGCAGACAGAGGATCTTCATGAACTGATGCGCGGCTGTTCGGAGTGTTTGGAGTGATAACTCTGTGCTGTGTGTTTGTGCTCCTGCAGGGCATCGCTGGAGTCGGAAGGGAGCAAACGCTTAAGCTCATTCACAGCCTCAGAGGACAGACTCTCCTTCAGAAGTATGAACTTTAAGTGCTACAAATATATCAGGAGTAATTGAATTATTTGACAGTAATGCACACCTGAGTGGCTGTTACACCTGGGGTGTGCATATAACATTCAGTGGCCTGGAGTCTATTATTATTGCTTTTCTCCTCCTCCTCTGCTCTCCACTGTTGAGATGTTGTGTTTGTCCTTCTCAAGCGTCTCCTGTGTGTAGCACTAGTGTCCTCCACATCTCCTCCTCCTCCTTCTGATGTGATTTCTGACTGTTGTAGCTGTGTAATAACTCATAATAATCATTCAGCGGAGGGATATGGAGCTGTAATGCGCTCAAAAGCTGCTGGAACTACTTTATCTGTGCCTTTATCTGACTATAACTAAACACCTTAAAGAGCCCATATTATACATGAAATAGGGTCATATCTTGGTTGTAAGGGTCTCCAACAACAGTCTAATATGCATGCAAGGTCAAAAAACACTTTCATGGTCTTATAATCTGCATTTATTTTTACCTAATTATCCCAGCGACTCCTGTATGAATCGTCCAGTGATTTATTTGTTCCCAAACCCCTCGTTAGCGCGAAGCTAATCTGCGCTGATTGGACCGATGACAGTCTGCTGCGATTGGTCGACTGCCTTCAGTCAGAGAGTGAAATGCCCAACAGCTAATCAGCAATATAAAAGTAATCACAGTTCACACACACTCGATAGTGTAGGCGTGGAGTTTAGCTGCCAGTGGGTCAATGTAAATACAGTCGATGGACTTGAAAATTCAGACGACGACACTATTTTATTGAGCAAAAACTCCAAAAACAGTTGAGGAGATCTCCTAGCTTGTCTCACTCTGTTTTTTTCACAGACACACACACAAACACACATATTGCCCTCGTCCTTGCGCACACACACAAAAACACACACACACCTCCGGACGACAACGCGCGCGCGCGCACACACACAAACACACACACATACCTCCGGATGACAGCGCACGCACACACACGCATGCACACACTACCCTCCTCCACGGAGCTCCGTTAACAAAGCAACACGCGTCACGTTTTTTACGTGGCTTTGCACGTGAAATGAGAATATAGCCAGTTAACCTGATACAGTACACGCGGTTACAAGTAACAAATCACAACTAAATACATTTACAAGCTAGAGTCAACGAGGCAACAACTTTAATCGCACGTACTTACACTTGAGAAATGTAGGAAGAAACCCATCCTGACGTCCAGCAGTAAGTTACTCTTTACTGATCCTTCCTTTAACAAACGCTGATGAAGTATTCTTTGTAGCATGAAGTTTCCAGAAGTTTCCAACTGCTTGGTTATAATGCTGATGTTTCATCTTTGGGTAGAGACTCAATATATCCATCTGCAGTGTGACTTCAATCGACCGGCATGTTTGTGTGTGTGTGTTTGTGGGTGTGTGTGTGTGTGTGTTTGTGGGTGTGTGTGTGTGTGTCTGGGTTTCTGTGTCAGAGGGCGGGGCCTCAGGTTTGAAATCTCCCGGGTTTGCGCGTGCACGTGAATAACTTGGTTTCAATATCACGTCATGGCGAAACACCTAATGAATCGGTATCAAGGCGACTCGTTTGAAGCACTATGAGTCGACTCTTTTATAGATTAATCAACTGTTTTAAACACTGAACTCTTACAGATTTAAGCCTTAGCTGGATACTTCACTTCACTTAGAGCTGTGTTACACACTACATGGAGGGGAATTTTCAAAAACTCATAATATGGGCTCTTTAAGGTAACCATCAGCCAATCAGAATCGAGCATTACACTTAAATTAAATAAGCAAATCTAATCAAAACTTAAACTGAAAGCACTATAAATGTACCTCTAAACTGAGAATGAAGCGATCTGTTGGTTTGTGTTCTGCTGAGGAGTGTGTGTGTGTGTGTGTGTGTGTGTGTGTGTGTGTGTGTGTTTCTGCAGGTTCAGTGAGTGGAGCTCGGGTGCGTCTGGAGACTCAGAGCTGCAGATGAAGAAAGTCACACACTGTCTGGTGTGTCGACACCCGGGTGAGTCTGTTCTGAGATCAGTCACGACACATCACTTTTACTTTCATGCATATACAGGTGAATTCAGAATTACTCGCCCTCCTGTGAATCTTTTAGTCTTTTTTCCAAATATTTGCCAAGTGATGTTTCTCAGATTCAGGAATTTTTCACAGCATTTCCTAAAATATTTTTTCTTCTGAAGAAAGTCTTTATTTATTTATTTTGGCTAGAATAAAAGCAGTTTTAAAAGCATGTTAAGGTCAATATTATTGGCCTCTTCAGCAATATTAGTGTTGGATTGTGTCCAGAATAAACCACTGTTATACAATGACTTGCCTAATTACCCTAACTTTACCCTAATTATCCTAGTGAAGCCTTTACATGTCACTGTAAGCTGAACACTTGAAGAATATCTAGTCTAATATGATGTGCTGTCATCATGATGAAGAGGAAACACATCAGCTATTAGAGATGAGTTATGAACACTGTTCTGTTTGGAGATGTTGAAAATCTTCTCTCTGTTATACAGAAATTGGGGTAGAAGTATAAAGGCGGGCTAATAATTCTTCTTCAACTGTGTTTGTGTGTGTTTTCAGGCTCTGCTAAAGCTCACGAGCGCAGCGGGTGTGTTTTCTGTGTGAGCGAGCGCTTCTGTTCACCGCAGGATTACGACTCTCAGTGTCCCTGTGAATGGCATCAGACGCAAGCCTCGCGCCAGGCCTCGTCCCTCGAGAACAACATCAGAAAGTACAGCAACACCGTCAGCTACGGCTGGGACATATGATTTTGGGCCTGTCACCATATCTATCTATTTTTTCCACAGCAAAATATGTTGTGATAAATGATATTAGTGTCATTTTAGGACCATTTCATGCCACTCATTATATAATGCCAGAATGACAATATAATATCATCACAGTGCAAGTACAAAGAACACACATCATATTTCATTCTGAAGGATATTTCAGATAATCATAGTCATTTTAACAGTTTAATAATCAGGCACTGGAGTCAGAATGCAAAAACGCATATCTTAAGTAAATAATAATGCATGTTAATCATTGATATATACAGTTGATATCGCATAGTGACCCTGAGCATGCGTCAGTAGCACCGCCATATTGGTACAGTGCTCCCTGGACAAGTGTCATTCAAACCGCACTAGTCAAGACAGTGTTATCACGTAAAGATGCAGGACTTTAGCGCTGTCTACGGGTGTAGTAACGAGCAAAGCAAAGGCAGAACATTTCATAGATAAGATTTTACGTTTTTGTATGTTCTGGACTTTTGTGCTAATCAGGTATCGTTATTGATGATAATACAGTCACTTACTGCATTCATCATAAAGCAAAGCAGCACCAACTCACACTAAACACTCAGCTTATGCTAGTTTGGTTGAATAAAACCAGCAAACAATGCTAAAGAAATATGACAACGA
>NC_141024.2:555000-585000 GCF_052040795.2 Danio rerio
GATGGGTTAAACATCTGTGGCTTTCTATGCGCGCAGATTCTGTGTGGGCCTAGTTATTACATACTAATGCACTTGACATGTCAGTAAATGTTAAAAAGTAAACATTTCACTTTAAATCTAACTAAATGCACTGAAGGTTTGGGCTTGAACATTGAAAGAATGGGCCTGTTTGTACAGAAATTGATGCTTCTATTCAGCAAGCATAAATAAGTTTGACTATAAACGACAGAGAAATGTTATGCTAATGTTATGATTTCAGATTTAAAAAACAGTGAACATAAATATAGGATTAGTTGAATTAATTTTGAGGTAAAACTAAAGTCGCAAAGACTTGCTGTGAAAAGGTTTTTATTTAAAGTCAGCAACACCAGGGTTATATTAGCTGAGATTTGATAATAATATAATAATCATAATACATTTTATTTGTATAGCACTTTTCCAACATACATGCAACTCAAAGTGCCTCACAAACATCAACAAAGAAGCATTAAAATAGACCACATAAACTTGCCACAAATACTCGGATAAAAGCATTCATGTACACAAAATATAAGCAAATATCCACATGATCACGCACACAACAGGCCTTACATATGCGAGCACACACCACACATGCACACACAATCCTACAACAATATAGATAAAATGCATGCACTTTAAAAGCTTGTGTAATCATACACAGTTTTAAAAAGATGCGTCTTAAACATGAACACTAACCTGATTCTTTCACTTGAAGAGGGAGACAGTTCCAAATGTTTGGAGCATAATGGCTAAAAGAAGTGCCGCCAGATCACATCAGCTTTACAGAGTAGAATTGTAAAAGCCCAGCGCTAGAAGAGCATAGCAAACGGTTTGGATTATATTTTGATAAA
Source organism: Danio rerio (assembly GCF_052040795.2). Lineage (NCBI taxonomy): Eukaryota > Metazoa > Chordata > Actinopteri > Cypriniformes > Danionidae > Danio > Danio rerio. The sequence goes on from NC_141024.2 coordinate 555,873, forward strand.
CAATGTAGGAAGGTGTCATGTTGTGAAGTGCTTAATAATAGAAATCATAGTAGAAAATGTCGTTACTACACTAAAAAATATCTGTTAATGAACAGTTTTGTGTGTGTTTGCAGTGGTGAACTGCATTGTGGGATGCTTATCTCTGCTCTGTACACTTCATATGTTGGAAATTCAACACTTCAGTTTAACAGACTGACTTTTATTGACATTTTAGTGGTTTGAAATCATATAAAATATTAATATCTGGAGGAAAAAGTGTGTAAAATAACAGAAAATGTGCTGCAGTTCATTACAAGGTTTCTGTAGCGTAATAAACACTGACAATACAGCACTGCACACTCTTACACATGTGCAGAAAAGTCCATTTTACACACTTTTACATGTTAAAAGTTGCTGGAGGAAAGATCAAGATGCCATAATGCAATTCAAAAGCAGAAATAAACAGGAGAAATTAAAAACATGAATTACAAAATACAGAAAGCTGCTCATTTTACACATTAGTGTACTATTTTTGGATCATAAAAAGTTTCCATTGCAAAAAGGGGAAAACTCAGCAAATGTATTTAAATACAGACCGACCGAACTAATGCTGTGTGCTAATGTGTGCAGAAAAGAAGCCGAAAGTGAAGAAAGAGACGCTGGCTGATTCCCATGATGCCGTGTCGGATCTCTTCTCTCAGATGACCCTGAACACAGATCCACAGGTGGTTTCATCTACCCAGAATCCACCACAACCCGATCTCCCTCCGTACCCGGGGATCCAAGTGCAGACTCCACCTTCCGGGAATTCCCATTCAGTGTCTGCTCTGATTGGCCAGCTGCACCTCAGCAGCATTGACTGGGACTCTGCATCGTTCACAGCCTCTCCGTCACAAAACACACACGAAACTGACCTGAGACCTGCAGAAAATGACAACTGTTCACTAAAAGAGAGGATAATCACAAACAAACAGCAAGCGAAAGATTCTGATGGTATAGCGGATGGTAAAACTGATCTGAGACCTGCTGAAAACAACATCTGTTCACTAAAAGAGCGAATCGTTGCGCAAAAACAGCGAAGTAAAGATTCTGATGTTATAGCAGATGACAAAACTGATCTGAGACCTGCACTAAAAGAGCGGATAATCACAAAAAAACAGCAAACAAAACATTCTGATGCTTTAGTAGATGATAAAACTGATCTGAGACCTGCCCAACACTCTCTGTGCTCTCTGAAGGAGCAGATGATCATGAATAAACAGCAGACGAAAAATCCTGAATATAAAGCAGACAATAAAACTGATCTGAGACCTGCAGAAAGCTCAACATGTTCTCTGAAACAGCAGATAATCATTACAAAACAGATGAAACACCCCAAAGGTAGAGCAGAAGACAAAACTGATCTGAGGCCTGTCCAAAACTCTGTGTGCTCACTGAAAGAGCAGATGAACATGAGAAAACAGACCAAAACCCTTGACTGTAGAGCAGACAACAAAACTGATCTGAGACCTGCAGAAAGCTCAACATGTTCTCTGAATAAGCAGATAGTGGTCACAGACAACGAAACTGATCTGAGACCTGCCCATCGCTCTAAATGTTCCCTAAAGGAGCAGATGATCATTAGAAAACAGACCAAAGATCCTGACGGCTGTAGTTCAATCCCATCAGCACCTGCAAACGCTCAGCAGCACAAAAACCATCAGAAAACACGCGCTAAAACCACAACAGCTGCAAAACCCAGTGCTAAAACCAGCATCGAGTTCAGCGACAGCGACACCGAGAACCGGCCCAAGACACACAAAGTCAAAGCCAGGTCCAGACCTCCAAAACCACTCAAAACCAGCCTCACACATGCCCTCAGGCCTCAGAGAGCAGAACTCAGAGCTGCTGAAACACCTGAGAAAAAGACGCTCATACAGGTGCATCATGGGAAGGTGGAGAGCGAAGACTCGGATGCGTCGGTGGACAGTCCCAGACCTCTGGCCGAGAGACTCAAGATGAGATTCGCAAAGTGAGTAATGATGCAGAAGTCTGATGTTTGCGGCTTTGTTTGTGAAAATAATGTTCGGAAATTGATAATTTGATAATAAATGTAATTTTATGTTATTTTTGTGTGTGAATCATCTCAAATTGTAATTTTTAATCTCAAACAATATTAGATTTATTGCTTTTTGACTGGAGGAAAACACTTGAATTTAAAGGATCTGTACAGATATTAGTGTATTATTATTATACATCAGAATTATTTACTCTTCACCAGGTACAAGAGCTTAATAATAACAATGATTACAAATAATACATAATAGGGTGACACGGTGGCTCAATGGTTAGCACTGTGGCCTCACAGAGAGAAGGTTGCTGGTTTGAGTCTTGGCTGGGTCAGTTGGCGTTTCTGTGTGGAGTTTGCACTCGGTGTGCTCCGCTTTCCCGCACATGCGCTATAGGGGAATTGATTAACTACATTGGCCGTTGTGTGTGTGAATGAGTGTGTATGGGTGTTTCCCAGTACTGGGTTGCAGCTGGAAGGGCATCCGCTGCGTAAAACTTATGCTGTAATAGTTACCGGTTCATTCCGCTGTGATAAATAAGGCAATAAGCCAAAGGAAAATTGATAAATATATTAAAAAATGAATGTAATGTTCTCAAATACTTTTTATTGGTCGTTTATAATCTTACTGTGATTTCTTGAATGTAAATAATGTTTTAAATACATTTAAACTTTTAATTTAAACTGAAAAATGATATATTTTTGCCATTTTTAGTTTTTTTTTTTAATATTAGATGCAAATATGCAGTAATAAAATAATAAAATTATAGCAGATCTTCCGAATTAAATTATTTGCTATATGCAGAGTGTTTTCTATAATAATAATAATCATCTTTTTAGTTTTACGTTTACACTTTTAATTTATGTCCAGTTAAATCTCATATTTTACCCATTTAAATTTTCGTAATTCTTTGGGATATTCCCATCACATCATTTCACTGATATGGAAAATACAAAAAGCGAGGTCTAATATTAATATAAGGCTATATAAAAGAGATTTAAGCCTTTTAGTTTTGATTATAAATGATGAATAAATCTCAGTTTGAAGGATGGTAAGTATGAAGATTTCAGATGAGAGTTAACCTCATGTTTTTGCCACTTAATTGTGGAGCAAACATTCAATAAAATAGCATTATAATCATGGCAGATTATTGTAATTAAAGAGTGTATTCAATAGCAATCTTCCAACTTTTACAAAAAATATGTAACTTATTTTTCTATTTACACTCTTATAATTTTGACTGAGCAAACATATAATAATATAATCATGGAAGAGAGTCTTTATTTAATGATTTGTGTTGTAGATAGTCGTATGAGTTTGCAGTGAAGGATTGGGCTGAAGGAAGTTGTCAGGAGGACAGAAGTCACATTCTGCTCCTAATAAGGACGTAAACACCTCCACTTCCTCTTATCCTTGATCATGAGTGACAGGTGTCACACCTTTCCAGACATCAGAGATCTGACAGCTGCAGCACATCAGCACACACACACACACACACACACACACACACACACACACACACACACACACACAGCCAGACAGCAGTTATCACTTAACATTATAATTTTGAGAAATCACTGGAATAGTTTTAAGCTAAACTTAAACTTGTACATAACAATAATTATATTATTCCACACACACACACACACACACACACACACACACACACACACACACACATATATATATATATATATATATATATATATATATATATATATATATATATAATTTAACATGTGTAGTTATGTTTGAATAGAGAATAATTAGTTGTTTTCAAATTTAAGAAATTAAAATTTAAATACTTAAAAAGAAATTAAATTAAAATACTTTTTACTTGAAAGGAGATCTTAAATTAATAAAACAAATACTACAGTTTTACTCAAACTCGCACATAATATACAGTAAATCATTGAAGATGTTTTTTTTTCATTTCACAAATATCCACATATTATAATATAATTATTATATATCTATATCTAAATACAATAATCAAGGTCATGGCATTATTAGACTACATACAAGAGTGTTAAAAGCCTTTTAGCGTTTGTCAAACCTGATTTGAAGGATGGTGAGTATTAAGATTTCAGATGATAATTAATTATATAATTTAAATAATTGTTTTATTCTAATACATTTAGATTTGGGGTTCATACTGATCCTTAAATAGTGATAGTTGAGTTCACAGTATTATTATTAGGCTTTGTAAGACTTTATCATGAAAAGTCTTCAGCCGCTTTGAATTAATGTGTAAAAGAGTTTCCTAATTCTATTATTTTACTCAAACCCACAAAAAATCCAGAGAAATTTCTTTTATTTTCAAATTTACCATCCATTACATCATTTCACAGATATGAAAAATAAAATAATCGAGGTCACAACATTATGATTAGACTTTAAAAAAAAAAAGTTTTAAACCTTTTATTTTGGAATATTTGTGTAAAAGTGTTTTCTAATTCATTGTGGGCTACAGAGGCTAATAAACAGTATATATATATATATATATATATATATATATATATATATATATATATATATATATATATATATATAAATCTAATTATTAGCCCCCAATTTTTTCCCCCAAATTTCTGTTTAACGGAGAGCTGATTTTTTTTCAACACATTTTTAAATATAATAGTTTTAATAACTCATCTGAAATGACTAATTTATTTTATCTTTGTCATGATGACTGTAAATAATATTTGATAGATATTAGATATACTAGATATTCTTCAAGACACTTCTATTCAGCTTAAAGGGACATTTAAAGGCTTCACTAGGTTAATTAGGTTAACTAGGCAGGTTAGGGTAATCAAGTCATTGTATAATGATGGTTTGTTCTGTAGACTATCTAAAAAATATATAACTTAAAGGGGTTTAATAATATTGTCCTAAAAAATTAAAAACTGCTTTTATTCTAGCCAAAATAAAACAAGTAAGACTTTCTCCAGAAGAAAAAATATTATCAGACATACTGTGAACATTTCCTTGCTCTGTTAAACATCATTTGGGAAATATTTGAAAAAGAAAAAGAGTTTTAAGCACTTTATTTTTGAATGTTTGTAAGTGTTTCCTGCGCTTTAGCTGGTCAATGTTAATTAGCCGCTCGGACACGCGCACGTGTGAAGCTCGTCTGATCGCATCAGTGCGCTAATTGTCGTCGAGTCCTGTTAAAGGGTCATTTCCCACAAAAGGGAATCTAATTATTTTCTTTTCTCCTTCACATTATCCGCCAACATCACCTTATTCGCGCACGGGTGTCAAGCGCGCGTCCGCCCTGCGCGCCTTTGAACTCCGCGCTCGTAAAGTTTTGCGGTATAAAAGCGCAGCCCCGCCGCACCTGCACATTTCTCTAACCGTCCGGACATGGCGCAAATCGACGTGGATGTGTTCACGGCCAAGGTTTTGTCCCATTGGGACTGGAGCCGCGAGGACAGGTCATTTGGAGACAGCGCGTCCTCGCCGGAGTCCGAGTCCTTCGATTCTGCCTGCTCGTCGCCCGACGCGCGCTCCAGCCCCACAGCAGGGTGCGAGCACGCGGAGCAGCAGAAGCCGAAAGTGAAGATGAGTATGAGGAGGAGGATGAAGGCCAGCGAGCGGGAGAAGCTCCGCATGAGGAGTCTGGCGGAGGCGCTGCATCAGCTGCGGGATTACCTTCCGCCGGGGTACAGCAGGAGAGGACAGCCGCTCACCAAGATCCAGACGCTCAAATACACCATCCAGTACATCAAAGAGTTATCCGGCATCCTCGAGCAGCAGTGAGACCCGCGGGAAACCTTCCCACAACGCTTTAGGAACGTTTAGACAACGTTGTTTCGAGAACGTCATTTTCGAATGTTCCTTTTTGAAAAAATGTTTCAGGAAGCTTTTCGAAGATGTCAAAACAAAGATCGAAACATTCGAACATGGGCATTCGACATTTCGACTTATGCGCAAAAAACCTACAGACAACGAACTTTATTTTACGAACACTATTTTTAATGTTCGCTTTTTAAAGATGTTTGAGGAAGTTTTTCCAAGTTGTGAAGATGCTCTGAAGAAGAAAAACTTTCGAACATGGACATTCGACATTTCGATTAGAAAATTGACTTTCTTATTCGATTTTATTTCTCGACTTTCATATTTGATTATGTTTCACGAATGTCATTTTCCAACGTTTGCTTTTTAAAATGTTTCAGGAAGTTTTAAAAAGTTGTGAAGATGTCAAAAAACAAACAAACATTTGAACATTGGCATTCGACATTTCGACTGTAAGAAAATGTTTCTCAAAAAACGTACAGACAACGATATTTTTCAATGTTCGCTTATATGTTAGGAAGTTTTTCTAAGTTATGAAGATGTTCTGCAAATATTACAGGAATGTTCATTTCAAATGTTTTATGAACGCTTCAAAAACATTCAAACATGAACTTACGACATTTAACTATGTTCCTCAAAAAAAAGCAAAAAAAAAAAAGTTTTTCTATGAAGATATTCTACAAACATCCTGGAAATGTTACTTTTCCAAATGTTTTCTGAAGGTTTAAAAAACATTTAAACATAAACGTTCAATTAAAGAAAATTCAAAAAAAAAAAAAAAAAAAAACGTACAATGTTATTTATGATTTTTCTCTTTTTAAAATTACTTTCCAGGTAGTTTATCTAAGTTGTGACGATGTTCTGCAAGCATCCTGGGAGTGTTACTTTTGAAATGTTTTTGTAATGCTTAACATTCAAACATTCTACTAAACTGCTCCCAAAGAATTTTCACAAATATTCGAGAGCATTATTACATATTTGAGTGCACAATCTGTTAGTGGAGGAACGTTTGCTCATCATATATTTGTGAAAATGTTATGCGAACATTTCATGATTTTCGGCTGCTGTTGTACAGATTTACATGTTGTTTGTTTGTTTGTTTATCCACTCTGATGTGTTTATTTTGGATGTAAATATTTCTTGCTGATGCTTGAGTGGAGTGTCGGTGTCTAATATTAAGAGTGTTAACTTGAATACTGGAAAAGTTGAATAAACATGTTGTTTGTGTTGATGCTAACTCATCTCTGGTCTATTTTATGAGGCTTGTGATCTATTATGTATTTATAGAGTTTTCTGACCATATGTTTTTATTCATAAAGACTTTTGCTTTTCACTATTTATAGGTAAATCTAATATGCTCATCTGTGTATTTTATGACTTTTGTGAGATAATCAGTGATGAACCATCTGAACTATCATCCTAATTCTACAGTTCTAATATTATTTTACCTAAAAACTGAAATTTAATGATAAATGTTCTGGTAAATATTTATAATTTATTATAATATATAATATAATATAATATAATTAATATTTATAGAAAAATAATCAAATCACCAAAAAGCCTGCAATAAAAAATTAAAAAGCAGCAGAACTAAAGAATAATCAATAAGCAATTGTCTGATTTGTGCTTATTTGTGTTTTGTAGTTATTAAAATATCAAAAACAAGGATTTAGTGACTAAGTTTAAAGATTTCAGGTGACAATAATTTATTTATTCATTCCAATTCAAATTAAATAATACAATAAAGCTAACACAAACAGGAACACGGTGAAATGTGTATGACGTACTTTACAATAAAACCGGTTTATAGTAGCCACCGTGACGTATTTCTTGCGACAGGAGAGTTGACCAATCACAGCTGCTCGTGTTCATTTTGGGTGGGGCCTAGGCGTACAATGACGCTCTGACAAAGGGAAGCCGCGCTCGGTGTGACGGTGAGGCGCGGGCCGCCATTTCAAAGCCGAAGAAACGCGCGAGCTTTCACGGTTTGACGCACGGATGCTTGTTTTATAGATTATAACGCACAAGACTTGCATTTTTAAGCCTCGTCGTTTAGAGGAGACCCCAAACTCATAAGGTAAGCGACTATAGTTACGCTGTGAGCTCGAAATAGATTCGTTTGTGTTGAATGAGGGTGAGCCGTTAAATCCCACGCTCGCCTTCACCATTTCTATTGATTAACCCCTGCACGCGTTAAACGTTCAACATTAAGACGATAAATTTCCGTTTGTTTGACGTTTCAGGGTTTATTTCTGTACAATTGTACCAAGGCGTGAGGAATTTGTGTTGGTTATTTCGTTTAGCTTTGGATATGTCGACAGAACGGGGTTTAAGCCTCCATTAATCTCCGAATCGCTGAATAAAACCAATTAAGAGCTTGTGTATCATTAAACTAACTAAACTATTATGATTTATGATCACATTTTTACATAAAATCATCGAGCAAATGCATTTAGCAGATCGCTAATCTATCAAGAATTTAAATCCCTAATAATACACAAAAATGTACTGAAATCTGTATTATAATACATTTACACAGATTATAGTATGCATTTCTTAAATGAAAATGACTAGAGGTGTTGATGATATCATCATGCACTCAGGGGTGTATGCACTTTTGTATCCAATCAAATAATCTCTGATATAAAAAGCCCCTCCCTCTTCTGTGTAAAATATATCACACTGGTTGTTTATAAATACATTGATATATAAGACACAACCTCCTGTTTTAATGCAAAGGTAATGAGGCCTATAGCAAGCTGTGAACTGGTCACATGGGCATCTCTTTCTCAGTAATCTCACATTTTACTGTGTTCTCGCATGCATCAGGCTTCTGTTCTCCACATTTCAGATTCCTCTTCAGCTTCATAGAGAAGCACTTCTACGTTTATCACTTGGCTCAGTCAGTATGCGTTCACACTATTAATACACGGCTTGTCTGCGTGCTCTGAAATCCTCATGGCCCAGATCAGCTGCTTATATCCCAGCAGGCCGGTTGATGATGGAGGTGGTGTTGGTGGCATGTTAAGCTTTAGCCGCTACTTTCAGCAAGAGGCCAAAGGAAAATCGTCTGACGTTTGACACTCGAACATTTCCACAGTAGATTTCAGGTTAAAGGTGAAGGTTTGAGGAGGTCAGAAGTGTTTATATTACTGATAATGCTGATGTTTTGCAGATGGATGCTGAAATGGAGCAGGCGAAGGAGACGACGGCGGTGACTGAGACCACAGAAAAACCCTCACAGGTGGAAGGATCTGAAAACAAGTTCAGGTAGGTCACTAGGCATGGGCTGGTGTAAGATTCTGATAACCTTGGATAAAAATATCACTGTTTAACAGTATTGTGATGACTGCTCTAGAATAAGTTCTTTTCACCTTTTGAGCACAATATATTTCATTTTGAGAGACATTTATAATATTTTGGAGCAGTAAACATGTCAGGCTGAGTATTTCAAATCTGCGTCTGAAAACGCATACTTCCATACTATATAGTAGGCTAAAATCAGTATGCGAGCCGAGTAGTATGTCAAAATCAGTATGTGAGAAGTACCCGGATGACTTACTACTACCAGCGAGATTCAGAAGTGCACATCCCATGCACACTGCACTATCCCATAATGCCCCGCAAATGAATTCATGAATGGAAATGAAGCAACGCAACTGACGCAGGTACGTCACGTGACCATGACAAAATGGTGGATGTAGTACGTCCCAATTCCATTCATACTTTTCACATTCATACTGTATTGAACAGACTTTTTTAACGGCTGAGTAGTACGTTTACATTTAAATGCAGTACCTACTGAGTAGTAGGTGGTTGCGGACGCAGCCCATGACTTCTGCTGTCTTCAGTAGTGTCCAAAACAATTCTCTACAATTTAAAGCGGCGTCTTTAGATATTTTTTCTGCTGGAAATACTGTTGTCCTAAAAAAAATATATATATATATATATATATATATATATATATATATATATATATATATATATATATATATATATATATATATATATAAATATAAAGATCTTACACATACATACCTTAGAAATGGTATAACAGAACATTTTGGCTGTTTTAAAACCTTGACTTTTCCAAATCATGGTATATCCTGAAAACGATTATCGTCACACGACTAAAACTATTGCTGTGGTTGATTGGGTGACGACACTCATCTTCTTTAGAGCTCTTTTATTGCTAAATTTTAATTATTAATACTATTTTATTAAGCCAAAATAAACACTGAGCTGAATAAAATGATGATACTATATAAGAATGCACTGATATGGATTTTTACGATTTATTTGGTCAAATAAATCTATTGGAAAGATTTGCCATTTTTACATACTTTGTCCACACATTACATATGCAAATAAATAAAAATAAACCCACCCACACTACAAGCCATCCCTCAAGACCAGTGTTTCTCAACTGGTGGGTCGGGTCGTGGGAACATTTTCAGCGGGTCGTGGAGTGTGTGATCAATAAAACAACTAAAGTTTAATTTTAGTTTTATTTTGCTGATAGCGGACTTATTTTGAAATGCGTGCACAACAACACTACCATTTGACATGTGCAATTACATTTAATTATAGCAACAAATACGTCTAAGTGCAAGTATGACCCCGAATATGTAAAGTATGGGTTTACATATATTGACGACATAAAAGACTTAAAGCCTCAGTGTCATATGTAGTAACGAAACCTAAATTAAAACGACATGTAGAAGCCAGACAAATAGTTTTATTAACAGCTCAGTTTAGTTCATGTTAACTGAGCCTTTCCTTACCCTAACCACTGTTTACAGTATTTGTCGTTTTTGCTTTGTAATATTTCTATAATTTGATGCATTTTGGTTAATGACAGCAGTAAATATAGTTTATTTGTAAGTCTTGGTGAATTTCTTACGATTTATCTGTCACTACTTGGTTATGTTAACAAATAAATACAAATTAATAATAATTCCTAAAATTGTATTAATCCTTTGATTGATGATAATATTTGAACTAAAGTTCACCAACTACAAAATCAGTTTTATCACATCATTTTCTGCTGGGTTCCAGGACATGTCGGACTTTCAGGCAACGAGCGAGCTGATGCAGCTGCTAAAGATGCTTAGAAGCAAATAGTGAACAAATGCCAAATCCCTCCGTCACAGATGAAACCTTTTATCAACACTTACATTTTAAACAAGTGGCAAAAGGAGTGGGATGCATTAAAAAACAATAAACTACATGCAACCCAACCTGAAATCTCACACAGACTTTCAAGACATTTGAACAATCGATTTGATCGAGTAGTTTTTACCAGACGTCAGATTGGGCATACGAGAATAACACATGGTTTTTTGCTCCAAGATGAAAACCCAACTCAGTGTTTGTGCTGCAAAACTCAAGACTTTTTTATGAATGAACGTTTAAGGACATTTTTAACAAAGTGAAACCAGAAAAGATTTTAAAATTTTAATCATGTATTAACACAAAAAATCTTATTTAATTTGTTTTATTTTGTTTGTTGATTTTTAAATTGTATATTTATTGTTGAAAAATTCCTGCCATGAAAATAGCCTTAGTTGCTGACATGGCATTAAATAAAAAATACATTGCATTACATTACTAAAAGTGTATTATAGTTCCTAAAAAATTAAGTCGCAGCTTGATGACCATGTAAAAATGTGGGTCCCACGGCCAAACCAGTTGAGAACCCCTGCTCAAGACTACACAGACCTGTTTAAACTGATGAAAGAGAGTATTAAAAATAACATAGAAAATAGTGCATTATTCCATGGGGGTTTTGTCAAGATAACTGATAAAAGGGATGCCAGATTTTGCCAAATTGCTTAAGTTTTGTTTGTTTGTTTAAACAGTACCCAATTCACTCCAAATGTAAAGTAGACTCTTTCCTCCAAGCCACAGTTTATGTAAGAGACTCCGTTTTCTTCTCTATATTGGAGGCCGATCAATTTTCCACAGGGTTGCAAAAGGCAATGCATACACAATGAGCAAGTGTTTTTAATTTGAAACCATTTCAGACTTGACTGAATTAAGATCTCTGAACTGTATTTGTCCTCACATTAGGGAATAATGCATTGAAATGCTCCATTAAAGAGCGTCTGATGCTTCCCGCACTGTTATTGCTAATTTGTTCACTTTAAACACCTGTAATGGAAAAGATGCGCTATTTATGAATGATGTGTGCGATTATTGGAATATTGTTTTATTATCGTTTGTGTGTTTTACCTTTAGTCGTTTAGCAGATGCTTTCATTCAGAGCAGCTTGCTGTAGTGGTGATGTGTGTGACGCTGAAGCTTCAGTGAGATGTGTGTCTGTGTGTTTTCAGGGGTCGTGGGATGAAGATGCGTGCCCGAGGAGGTCGTATGGTTCGCGGGATGCGAGGAGGACGAGGGATGATGATGATGATGAAAGGCTTCCGACCGCCGGGCCCCATGAGAGGCAGAGGAAGAGCCGGGTTCACTAACGGATTTGGGCCAATGAGGTCTCGTTGAGTGTTTGTAATTAGGGCTGGGCGATATGACAATCTCCTATCCTGATGAGCATATATAGAGCTCAGGATATAGGAGTTCACCCCTCACAGATCGCTCTTTTAAATGAGTGTTTTCTACAGGACGCTTCTACAGTAATAGATTTGTGCACTGCATATACGTTAGTCAAAAAGACAAAACGGATCAATAATAAATATTGCATGTGTTGTTGAGTTGTGTTAAATGGGAGTCTAAAGATTCTTATTCTTTATAGGGGTAGTCAAAAAATAATCTTTGTTAACACTCTTCTGAATTATATTGCATTCATAAGGAGTTCCTACAAGCTAAGACTGTTTAGTTGTGCTTTGTTTAAATATAAAATGTCACCACTGTGACCTGTTGAAACCTAAAGTGGCGATAAGGTCCTTAAATGTATTAAAGAATCTTAAGAAATATCATATTTAACTCCGATTCCTGTATATATACCCTGAATATGACATGATAGACTGTTATTTTGTCCATCTGACATGTATTGTCATGTTGCACAGCCCTATTTCTAATCCAGCAGTCGTCCTTATTGCAAATAATTGAGTAACTCTTTAGTGAATAGCTGATTTCCGTGTTTGTGTTGAGCAGGACGTGGCCGTACCCAGACATGCGTGGCCGGCGGGCTCGAGGGGGCCCAATGGGGATGAGTTTGAGACCTCCACCACCGCCGCCTCCTCCTCCACCCATGCACATGAGAGGACCTCCACCACCACACATGCACAGGTATGCAATGCAAGGTTTATTTGTGTAGCACATTTGTAGTGTGAAGCTGAAGACATGAAGTCACTGCTAAGGAACTGTTTGAGATGGATTTATTAATCATGCTTGCTTTTTAATGACGGCGAGCTGTCATAGTTTATCAAACACGTAAACAACATGTAAAGCAAGCTCTTCAGCAAACCTCCTAATGCGTGCAGCGTGATTAAACTCTATAAGCGTCAAAAGCAATGGATCTGTTGAGCTAAAGATTTGACTGTCCCGGCATCCCAAACCACTAAACATAATACAAAACTATAAGCAAAGCAACGTGTACTGAGCGCTCGCGCTTCTCTCCTGATAAACTGAACACTGTGGCATCATCAATAACTGACTCTGATGGTAAAAATGCAGTGGGAGTGCCTCTGCATATACAATAAAAAATAAAATAAAGACTGAATAAATTAACTTTTACACACATTTACATATGCAAATAACCCCGTGCCTTCACGCTATAGAGAATTGGGAGATCTGACCCCTTTGCATGAATGTACAAAACCAGGTGTATGGGTATGGGGAACGGCTAAGTAGTAGAATTGGGATCGAGCTCATGTCTGATCTGTTGATTTCTGAATTGTGTGTATTATTTCAGGCACGGTCCACCTCCACCGCCACCTCCTCCAGGACACCCGGCGTTTAGAGGGCGGCCACCGCACCCCAGAGGAAGGGGCATGATGCCACCTGGACCGCCACGCTTTTTCCACCCCCGAGGGTAAGATCACACACGCTAACACACACACTGAGTCTCTCCGGCGTGACTGCGCAGCCCACAGCTAATATACACCCACATAAACACACGAGTTAAAGGGCAGTGCACCTAACAATGACAACTCTCATCATGTTTCAATCCTGTCTGTCTTAATTTCTTCTGTTGAACAAGGATATTCAGAAGAAATGCAGCCATTAACCTCTGCCGTTTTGTTTTTATATACCTGCTATATAGGCAGGAAAAATTGGTAGAATTATCATGTATCAATCCTAAAAATTAATTTAATTAATGTATTTAATTTTAAATTGTAAATTTATTTATCAATTGTTTATGCCATGGAAATAGCATTGTTGTTGCGGACAATGCATTAAAATATTCCTCATCATCATCCTGCTATATATGGCCGGGTGGTATGAAGTTTAATTATTGTTAGCAAGGAAAAAGCAATTGTTGTTATATATATATATATATATATTTTTTTTTTATTATATTAATTGTAATAGTTTTTATTATATGAATATATGAAAAATCTAAATTTTTATTAGTCTAATTTTTTTCGACTCATTTCAAGTCTGATTTTTAATTTATTGTGAACGGCTAACACTTATTAGGAATAAAAATCTCAAACTTGGCACTGTAAGTTTACAGAAGTTATCAGCTCAGCCAAAAGAAGTTTAAATAAATATAATAGTATATAAATGTAGTGAAAAGTGTGTGTGCAACTAGAGTTTGCTTGCTTTTATTATGCTGCTAAGAAATGACTCTTTGGATTTTGCTTTGCTGAGGCAAGTACAAATCTTTCTGAAGTTAGCAGTTAGCCTTGCAGAAGTCTGAATTTTCATTCATGATTGTCTAGCCCTGTGCGAAGCAATACATTTAGTGACATGAACAAACAATAAGCAATTAATTTATTACAGCATTTATTCATGTTAATGCAAATACAGTTGTCCATGTGCAAAAACTAATGCATTTGGACATTAATAATGCGTTAGCACATGTTGAACTATGATTATTAAATGCTGTACAAGTATTATGTTAGTAAATAGATTAAAGTGTGAGCAGTGTATTATAACTCCTTTTTGTAGATTTTTCTGGAAAACCCACCTATTTAAATGACTATTACACAAAGTAGAATTTTGCATAATACTATTAAATTTGTATAAAGCGCATTTAAAATGAAATAAATCAATAAATGATGAAAATGATCGAGTTCCAGCTCTGCTCACTCTGGAGATTCATCCTGCAACTTCACCAGGTGCATCTTGGGATGCTGTTAAAGGAGGAAAATACATTATGAAGTCTTTTGATATGTCTAAAGTAATGTATATTTTGGAGAGTTAAATTTTTGTAACACTACTTCCATGCAGAATTGATATATTACTACATGCACAATTAATATTTGTCATGGTGTACAAAAATAAGACATTTTACATGCATATTTTTTCCTGTTTACATGCAAAAAATTATATTTCTCTATGCACTAATATATATATATATAATTTTTAATTTCTAAATGCAAAACTGTATTTTGACTTGACCTTTAAAAGTAATTCTCAGAATTTCAGCTGATGCATTACGTTTTGCCATTCCTAATTTGCTTTTACATGCACAGTTGTGTATTTTTATGTGGCTATTTTAATTTCAACATGCTTTTAGCATGCTGTAGTTAGTTGTAATGTAAATATAATTATAAATAAAATAATAATATAATAAATATTTTTACATATGCATTGTTTTTCTGTGCACAATGTATGCATATGCACTTTTTAAACATCAGCATCTTTAAAACGGATGTCAATGGCTGTTTCTTTTCTGAATATCTTTTTTTTCTAAGTGTTCAACAAGAAAGAAACTCCTAAAAGTTTACAGTCTCGTATTTGTGAGTAAATAATGTGTAAATGTTCCTTAGAGTTTGAACTGTGCATTGAAGTTAGTGCATGACAGCTTGATTTTCTTCAATTGTGACTCTTTGAATAAGGCATTTGCACACTGACGACACGCTTTCGGGCCCTCTTGAGCACAACAGGCCAATCCAAATGTTTGATTTTATCCTTTCATGCAGCTACCACAACGGATCGGCCCCTCCTCTGCCCCACCCGCCTCCAGGCCGGGGCCAGCGCTGGCCAGGGCCCCCTGGTGGCCGGAGGTTTTAACACGCCTAGTCCCAATCCGTAGGGTTAATATCCAGCGCTCAGATCCATTTCTGTCCGAACAGACTCGCAGGTCCTTTTACTGTAACCAAACACGCTAGCTTTCTTCTTATACTTCATTTGAGGAAAGAAAAAGCCCCGAAAAACATTTAAAAGCACTCTCTCCCGCTGAAGACGAGGAGACGTGTTCTTACGCTGATTTAATCAAGTGTGTTTTTACTCCTCTAAGTGTTGTGTAGTCTGCGTGGTGCTACTCCTGTGAGCCTTACACACTCTTGTTCCTTTATTGGAGAGATTTTTAGACGACTGGCTTCTTTTACCAAGCAGATCTCCCAGCACCCTCTCTCCATATGATGTTCATGTATAGTAATAACTCATCCATTATTAATCAGTTAATATCATAAATGTGCAGCTACTTTAAGTCCAGTGGAGATTTTGCTGTTGAAATGTTTTATTTTGTTCTCTTTGTTTGGGTTGAATGTTAAAGTCACAGATACATGGATTCATTTAACAGTAGAGTAGCTCTATTTCTTCTTTAAATAAACCTTTCCTTGCTTCTTCTATATTTTAAAGCCAGTATTTGATTCAAAATAGTTAAAAAGGAAAAAAAAAAAGCTTCCCTATCCTCTGTGTTGAGTTTTGGAGTGTTATGGCACATTCACGTATTGTAACCGATAAAGTCATGTGAGTTTGTGAATGTAAACTGAACCGTTAACAGCTTTTGACTTAGTTTTGACCAACAAGACAATAAAGTTAAGATAAAATGACCTCTCTTTTTGTTCATTTAAACTAAACTCTCTCTCTCCATGTCCATTTATGTAATGTTTTTTAGAAAGAATTGCTCATTTCTGAAGTCAAATGGACAGCAATGTAAAGCATTTTATACACAGTAAGATGATTTGTGTGACTATCATTGCATAATAAAGTGTTTAAACACACTGAATAAATGAATTCCAGTGGAGTGAGGCTTTTAAAGTTGCATAGAGGGCTGAAGTAAATGTGTGCATGCAATAAAAGGACTTTTATTATGAAATATGAACCACTTTCAGACCTGCAAGTCTCAGAACAGCAGAACGTCTTGCTGATTCTAGTCAATTAAGCTGAGTTAAAGTTCAGATGTCTGAATATAAAAGCAGAACATGCTGTAATGTTTTTTTTGCACAGCTCTGGAAGATATAAGAGGAGTCAAAAGTTTGGAGACGCTCATTTCTTTATTGCATTAAAAGAGTGATTTAAAAATCAATAAATGATGAAAATGATCGAGTTCCAGCTCCGCTCACTCTGGAGATTCATCATGCAACTTCACCAGGTGCATCTTGGGATGCTGTTAAAGGAGGAAAATACATTATGAAGTCCTTTGATATGTCTAAAGTAATGTATATTATGGAGAATTACATTTTTGTTAAATTTCTTCCATGCAGAATTGATATATTACTACATGCACAATTAATATTTGAGATGGTCAATAAAATGAGGCCTTTTTAGATGCATATGTCTTATTGTTTACATGCAAAAATATATTTTGTACATGCACTATTTATATAATTTCTAAAAGCAAAACTTTATTTTGAGTTGATCTTTAAAAGTAATTCTGAGAATTTAAGCAGATGCATCACGTTTTGGCCTGCATAATATACTTTTACATGCACAGTTGTGTGTGTTTACATGGGTATTTCAACGTGCTTTTAGCATGCAGTAGTGTATTATGAAAACTACATTTTTGTAAAACTTCTATTTCTTCATGCACGTTTAATATTTGCCATGGTCTACAAAAATAAGGCCGTTGTACATGCACATTTCTTATTGTTTAAATGCAAAAATAATATTTGTACATGCACTATTTATATATTTTCTAAATGCAAAACTGTATTTTGACTTGATCTTTAAAAGTAATTGTGAGAATTAAAGCTGATGCATCCCATTCCTAATTTACTTTTACATGCACAGCTGTGTATTTTTAAATTTGTATTTTAATTTCAGTATGCAAATATTATATTTGTAGATATTTGTATTTAGCATGCAGTAGTTAGATGTGTAATTAATTAAAACATGGGATAATGTATATTTTGACATATGCATTTTGTTTTCTGTGCACAATATACATATCTGCATGCACAATTGATGTTCTGACGTGCTTACAAAACTAGCTCTCAGATTTTAAGATTTCACATGTACAGTGTAAATTTTAATCTAAAACCTAATTACAGCTTGTAGTTTTACATGTACAATATTTATTTCTCCATGCTCTTTTTGTATTAATGTTATATTTTGGCCTGGTGGATGAATGTAGTTTAAGATAAACTTTAAATGTTTTCTGTGAGATCACAGGGAAGTTTCTGCATTTATAATTTAATCATGTAAATGCACAGTTTATATGTTAATATGTAAATGTTGCTCTTATAAAACTGAAGTAAATGCAAGAATTAAAGCTGATGCTTTTTAGATATGAAATGAACATCAATTCAGTCAGTGCGCCCAAACTTTTGACTTATTCATTGAGATTAATCAAATGCTGCAACATTAGGTTACAATTAAATCTTTCAAAATAACAGATAAATGATCTGATCAATGAATTAATCATGAATGATTTGCATTGAAATAAAGGCACATCATGACCTCTGCTCATTAGTTTGACAGACCGCGCGGCTGCTACATATTAACTGAAGAGTAATACTCGTGAGCGGCGCTGTGGAGTGTAGAATTTTGCACGTTGCGAGCGATTGGTCGGTTGTTTCCCCGCTCTGCAAGGTGTTGTGAGTGAGGCTGTAGGTGTGTTCCTCTGACGGCGCTCTGGACTGACTCTTCTTGTCTCCTGAAGGGGTTTCACACCCTTTTGGAAGGCAGCTGGACTCGAGGAGGCAGGACGGTCCCGTCTGTCCCTCCCCCTTCTCAGCCCTGCCCACCCAGTGTGAAGCTCCGCCCCTCACAGTTAAGGTGAGCTCATCTGTTCAGCCCCTCCACCTCATCACAGCTGACCTGTCAATCACACTTCAAAGACTTCAGAAGATCAGAATTGTAGTTTCATATTTAAATTAGCCTCGTCAAAAGATTAATTGCATCCAAAATAAGTTTGTGTATATATATATATATATATATATATATATATATATATATATATATATATATATATATATGTATATGTGTGTGTGTGTGTGTGTTTATGTATACGTGTGTGTTTATCTACACACGCATGTGTTTATATACAAACATACATACATACACACACAATACTATAATATTTTGTTTATAATATATTGTGCATATTTATGGTGTTTGTGAATATATATATATATATATATATATATATATATATATATATATATATATATATATATATATATATATATATATATACACACACACACACACACACGTTTATTTTAGGAACCCAAATTATAAATGTGTAATACATAATGTTATATATAAATATGTATATAAATACTTTGTCATTGTATTACTTTTTTATTCATAAATATACACAAGTACACATTTATAGTACAAACTTTTATTTTGGATGATTAATTAAGCTCAGGGCCAATAAATGATGAGAAATGGTTCAATCTTAATTTTAAGCATATTAGTAATATGTAGTAAAGTATATTAAGATTAATCAGTAGTGTTTAAGAAGTATTCATACATCAAATGTAATCAAAATTAAACATGTTAACAGATTTTAATTACTGACGATAATTACAGAATTTTATGAATGCTTCAGTAGAAATATGAATATTATGAAATGTTTAGGTGTATTGTTAGTCAATGGAGCTGATTAATTATAACATGGAAAAGTAAGTGTTATATCAATTATAAATGCAGATGTGTGTCTTAATGTAAACATAAAAGTGTTGGTGGATATTAAAGTATTAATGTATAGTGCATTATGAAGTCATTTATAATGTCTGCATATCATGCATCTGTTTTCATATTCGACAGTCAAATTTAGGTGACTTATTAATAAAATGAAGTTAATCAATTAGCACAGATCCAATAAGATGATGCAATTTTTGATTTGAATATTATATTCATGAGCTGACAAATATATAATAAAGAACAATAAGGAAATTAGAATTATTTATTTATATTTTTTATATTTTATAAAGTGATTTCAGATCTGTTAAGTCCAATTTAGCTAATGTTTAGTATTTCTATAAATATTAAAATGTATGAAAGGTTTAGATGTGTTCAATGAAGCTAATAAGCATGTTTATCAATTATAAACGCATATATTTATATCTAACAAAGATTAAAATGTTGCCAGCATCATGTATAATGCATTCTTATAAATGCATTTATGAAGTCCCTTGTAATGCATTCCATGAATATAATGTATATTGGTATAAACAAATGTAAACAAAGTCCAAATTAATGGTTTCAGGTGTAGTTCGTGGTTATAAGTGTTCCTAAAGTGCATTAAAAGATATAATCACACTTCAAGTATAATTATATATATAAGTATTGATATTCTAGATATGATATGAGGTATAACAATAAATATATTTAATATAATCTTGCAATTCTTCATCACATCATAAATTTTATTCAGGAGATATTAATGCATTCAGATATATCCAATGCAATATAGAATTGGATTAAGTTAACTTACTTTAAGATCACATTTGTGTGTGTGTGTGTGTGTGAAATATAGTTGCTGCATTCATGCAAACTCTATAATGCATAATGTTTTTGATCTCTCACATACTGCATTATAGTAAAGCTCAAACACACTATAAATATATTTGCTAATGAACAGTTTCAATATTTTGTGTGTTCATTTGCAGTGGTGAATTGCATTATGGGACGTTGATCTCTGCTTTGTCCACATTTTGATGTTGTAAACTCAACTACAGTTTAACATAGTGACTTTTATTGACATTTTAGTAGTATAAAATAATAATATCTACAGAAATGTGTGTGTAAAATATCAGGAAATGTGCTGCAGTTCATTACAAGGTTTCTGTAGCGCAATATGCAACACAATACAGCACTGCAGACTATTACACGTGCAGAAAACACACTTTATACAACTTAAAAGAACGATCAAGATCCCATAATGCAGCTCAAAAGCAGATAATGAAGCTCATTTACAGATGTGTACGAGTTTCTCCAGGGGGTTTTGCAGTGATATGAGCAACTATTAATGTGCATCATTTTTACAGTGATCTACAGCTGACACTAAACTATCAACACCGACCCGACAGACTCACGCTGGAGGATCAACTAATGTCAATTACACAACAGGTACTGAGGATCATCATCGCTATGCTCTCTGACAGCTCTCATGAAGGTTTTCCATCAGTAGTTCCCATGCGTTTTGGTCATTTGAGTGTTTGATTCTCCATTTTTATGATCCCAAAATCACCCATAAGTCCTTTTTTTGTTACTAATTGACATTTATAGATCTTATAAAAGCTGAATAAATATGCTGTGGGACAATATTTGGCAGATATATTTGAAAATCTATCATCTGAGGGTTCAAAAACAAATCTAAACATGGGGAAAAATCCCCTTTAAATGATCTATATCGACAAAATAAATATCCACAGTCGTTTATTTACTCTGATTTAACCCCTGTATAGGCCTGTCACCATATCTATCTTGTGTTGTAGGATATATTGCACTGAAATACATTGTGATAAATGATATTATTGTCATTTTAAGAGCATTTATGCCACTCATAATGACAATATAATATAATCACAGTGCAAGAACACTTCCAAAGAGCACGCCATCTTTTATTCTTAAGAATATTTCAGATAATTATAGTCATTTCAACAGTTTAATAGTCAGGTATTGGAATCAGAATGTGAAAATGCATATCCTAATTAAATAATAATACATGTTAACAAGGTAAAGAGTAACAGAGGCTGCGATATCTGCTGCCAGATCTATTTTCAGCTGTCAGACACCCACACTAGTGTTTTTAACCACACTGACAGCTCCAGTAGACAGAGATATGTTGCACAATCAGCTGAAATCGGTGTTCATGTATGGACGATATATATTGCACCCTCAGAAATGATTGAGCTCATGTCCATGTGTTGATTATTGTGACTGGCCTACAGTAGATATGCAAATAAGCTTCCAGATAAGAGCATGTAGAACAGAATTGCATTTATCTCCCTCATCAGTTATTTAACAATAATCGTTTACCTTTTATTGCATGTTTGTGTTTGTTTTAGCAATACTCTTTCTGTTTTTATTTTGTCCTTTGTATTAACTGGAGATCTTAATTTTATTTTAGTTATTTTTGTTTTGTTTACTCATTTGCTCGTGTACATTTTGGTAGTGTTAGTCTCAGATATATGGAGCCAGATCGGTCTCAAAAATAATACATTTACAACATAAAATGCATGCATCCACAACTCAGTGCACAAAATGTGTTGAAAATGCTTATGATTTTGCATGTGCATGACATTGTGTGTTGTATTTATGAATTGTATTTTGTAAATGTTTTATTTTTGAGACCGATCTGGCTCCATAGAGTGAACTCTGGTTTATTTGATTCACTTGTGATGTTGTGTTAGTTTGGCATGTCATTATTTTTTGCGTCTGCATTTTTCATATGAATGACTCATTTGATCTGTGTTGCAGGACTGCACAGAAACACACCTCAAGACTCCAAAGCAAACAGAAGTAGCAGGTAAGTAACACACACACACACATGTTCAGTCTCAGTGTAATACAGATGTAGATTAACAGTCTGTGTGTTATTAAAGGGATGGATGTTTCTGCAAATCTGTCTCAGTGTTTTTAATTCTCCATTTATGATCATAAAGCCAGCCTTACAAGTCAGTCCTTGTGAAATTGAGATTTATAGATCATATAAAAGCTGAATAAATACGCTCTCCATTGCTGTGTGGCTTATCATAAGACAATATTTGGCACAAATCTATAATCTGAGGGGAAAAAATGTAAATATTCAAACTTTTAAATATTAAAATCACCTTTAAATTCAGATATTGATCAGATTTACATTTATGAAATGTTTAAAGTAGTGTCAGATAAAGATTAATCGCATCCAAAATAAAAGTTTGGGTAATACTTTACAATAATCGTCCATAATTTAATGTATTTACTAACATGAACACAATCAGTAATACATTTATTACGGTATTTAATGATCTTTGTTAGCTTTAATGTTATTTGTGTTTGTTCATGTTAACTCCCAGTGCATTAACTAATGTTAACAAACACAAGTTTGGAGGTTAATAATGCATTAGTTCATATTAAACTATGATTAATAAATACTTCACTAGATTATTCATACTTAATGTGAGTAAATACATTATTTTAAAGTGTTACCAAAGGTTGTTTTGACATAAGCGTGTATACATAAAAACACACATGCATGCATATATTTAAGAAAATGTTTATATTTAGATATTAAATATGTGTATATGATGCAAGTTATATATAAATATAAATACTCATGCATCAAGTTTCTATGCATGTCTGTGCATCACATATACATAATAAATATATATGATACAGATATTGTCAAAACAACCTTGTTATTAATCTTTGGCCAGAATTGGTTTTGATGTATTGTTAGTTAATGAAGCGGACTAATATTAACAAATGAAAACTAAGGTGTTAAGCCACGTTTCAATTATAAATGCATGTTTATGTCTTAGTTTAAAAATAAAATTGTTGGTAGCGCTCAAAGCCTTTGTGTGTGAAGCCTTATAAAGTCATAAATAAGATTTCCATATGTTTATGATAGGACAACAGTGAGCTGAGATGTTTGAAAGTCTTCAGGGTTCAAATCAAAATATTTATAATATCCAAACATTGGGGAATTTTATTATTAATTTGTCCAAATTAATCATAATCAAAATAATAATAATCAGAACTTGAGCTCTGATGTTTACTGTTCTACTTATGAAATATAATTGATTAAATTGCACAACCTAATATACTTAATATCTTTGATTTTTGGTGTTAATGATTTTAATACAGTGTATTTTGACTATTCCTACATATTTAGCAGACAGTTTTTATAGTATATGATGCACAAGTTGATCTTTAAGCTTTTGAGACTATTAAATAAAAACAACAACAACAAATGAAGCCAGTTTATGTGATAATTCAGTTTCTACATTAATTATATTACAGTAACTGGTTCTAATAGGATGTAGGCATTAGTAATGTAAAATGAACTGGGCTGAAATAAATGTTGAAGCTACTGAAACTGTGTGTTGAAGAGCCGTGCGGCATTAATCCTGTTAATCTCCTGCTGTACAGCTATATAAATACTGATATTTCATAAAGGAAGCAATACACCGTCGTATAGAAATGCACATGTTTATTGGTGTAAATGCACACACACTTAATACAGTCATAGGTTATATTGAAATCTGCTTTTAAGTGGACATGAGGACATATTATTTCTCCTTAATGCACAATATTCACAGGCGTCTGCGTTCATATTGGGCTAAATCCTCATTATCCGGACGCCTCTGGTTTGTTGTCGTCCCACAGGGGTTTCTGGATGTGTTCTGGGATTTTCTCCATGGCAGTCTGCGCAGAATCACACACACACACAGAGTAAGCGTTAGAGTACAGCAAACACACTTTATAAGCTCCATCTACTCCTGTCTGCGTTCTAATGTCTGTTCACTTGGCAACTGTATCCGTGCAGCAGCCGCAGGTTTATTTGTGATGTCCTCACCTTTGTGACCTCCATAGCAACTCCTTCAGGCAGATTGCGCTGAATATACTCCAGATAAACGCGTGCGCTCGAGCCGGTTATCCTGGAGATCTGAAAGAGAGGAGATTTCGGTGTACATTTCGTAAGATTTGGAAGTATGATATAATTTATTACCAAATAAACCGTTTATTAATCAGCGGCTTATATAATATAACACAATATATACAGTTGAAGTCTGAATTATTTGCCCCCCTGTACATTTTATTCTCCAATTTCTGTTTGACAGAGAGACGTTTGATGAACACATTTCTAATCACGATAGTGTTCATAACTCATCACTAATAACTGATGTCTTTCCTCTCTCATGATGACAGTAAATAATATTAGACTAGATATTCTTCAAGACACTAGTGTTCAGCTTACAGTGACATGTAAAGGCTTCACTAGGGTAATTAGGGTAAAGTTAGGGTAATTAGGCAAGTCATTGTATAACATTAGTTTGTTCTGGAGACAATCCAACACTATTTTGCTGAAGGGGGTGTTGTGCTGAGGAATGCATCCCCTCTGAAATGTGCATCTATTAGCTGAGATTGATTAAAAATAATAATAATAATCGAGTTATGACACTAATGAGAGTGACTGAGGTGAGTTTCATAGATTCCCTCCCTTACAGAAGATAAACAAATAAAGATTGATTATAAATACAACACTGATGCGGTAAAGTGAATAGTTTAATGTGTGGTTTAGTTTAATCAATAAACTGATTGTATATATTTTGTGTGTTGTGTTAGTGATAATCTTGTTCACTACAGTATATAGAGTTGTTATTAAGGTGTTGTGTGTGTGTGTGTGTCTGCGCACCTGGATGCACCTGTAATGCGTCCTCATCTCGTACTGCACGCGGTGCTTCTTGAAGATGTGCCTAGACTTCAGCAGCGTCAGCTTATCGATGTGTTTCGGCGGCTCAAATCTGGACAGCAGAACAGCACAGCTTCAATAACCGCTCCTCATACCTCGCCTAAACCATCACAGATCAATCGGCAGATCTGTTAATCTAATTAGTTGATCAGTTCCCCTATAGCGCATGTGTTTGGACTGTAGGGGAAACCGGAGGAAACCCACGCCAACACGGGGAGAACA
This sequence comes from Danio rerio, assembly GCF_052040795.2. NCBI lineage: Eukaryota > Metazoa > Chordata > Actinopteri > Cypriniformes > Danionidae > Danio > Danio rerio. The sequence goes on from NC_141024.2 coordinate 581,634, forward strand.
TGCAAACTCCACACAGAAACGTCAAATGACCCAGCAGGGATTCGAACCAGTGACCTTCATACTGTGAGGCCACAGTGCTAACCACTGAGCCCCCAGATTATTAGTATTGTTGTGGTTGAATTGACTCACACTTTCTCCAGGCTGAGGCCGAGCTCTTTGGCGGCCAGCGTGGCGAAGAACTCGTAACTGTCGAGCACGGCTCTATCGTGACCTTTGACCTGCACTGAGAGCCGCTGGTAGAGCGTGTCCGGCTCCTCGCTCTCCGTGATCTGCAGAGTTTAATCATCACAGTCACGCTTTGCAGAACTACATGATCTACGCTTGAGTTCAGTGCAGATACTCACAGCTGGAGACGGTGGTGAGAAGACGGACACGGTGTGGACCAGCCTACACACACAAACACACACACAAACACCACATCACATGCAGTTTTAACACTTCACTGTCTGTTTATTTACATTTCCGGTCAAGTTTTTTTTTAAATTCATGAATCCAAGGTCTTGTCTGTTTATTTATTGTTAAGACAACATTGTTTTGACTGATGCCATACACTTATAATCTTGCATGTTGAGCACAAAATATAAGATTATGGTTATTTTATGATGTGTTATTAGCATAACTTACCTAAATTCAATTCATTTTTAACTTTTATATCACCCCTGCCTGTTTTTTAACCCCCCCATAAGCATTTTGCATATACATTTTTTTTTTTATCTATCACTATTCGGAGCTATGAATTATGGTATTTTCCTATAGACAGACAGACTAGATAGATAGATAGATAGATAGATAGATAGATAGACAGACAGACGGATAGATAGACAGACAGATAGACATATATTAATAATAATGTCTAATAACATCATCGTAAGCAGTAAATGTTAGCTCTGCAGCAGATCTGACTGTTGTTGTACGTGTAAAATAGCTGGAGGCTAATGACACCAAAGGTTTCGCCCATTCAGGTTACAAATAATCTATAATCTTTAATCTATCCTCCGATTTCATCTTAAAACTGTAAAATAAATGTAAAGAATTAAGATGTTCGTGTTGTGAGACTGACCGTGGACACGCTGTGTGATGCTGGACTGCTGAAGCCTACAAATACATGACAGGAATAAGGTTTAAACATGTTCTGCAAGATACACTTCTACATTCATATAGAAACAGAGATGTGGAGATGAAGGAAGAGTGTTAAAGCAGGCGCTTTACCGCTGTGAAGTGTCCGTGAAAGATCTTTGACAGGACGCGAAGGGTTCTAAAATTCGCCATGGAGGCCGCCATGTTTTCTGTCTCCACTGAGCCGGAAGTGTCGTCAAAACATAATAGAGAAGCAGCGCACCTATTGGCAGGGAATGAGACGTAAAAAGTAAGCACATATTTATTTAATCATTTATTTTGTCAAAACAGGTAACAAGTGTATGATCACAACAACTTTAAACAACATAGCGGATATTTAATATTAAGGAAATATAGCTAATAAGCAAACATGTCAGAGAAACAAAGGTTATGTGTACACCATAGACTGTAAAAGGTATTCACTGATAGCAAATTTTGATTTTTAAATTTTTGACAAACATTAAAGACAAAAATGTGGAAAATTTAGTAAATTAAAAAAATAGTTCTATTATTGGGGTTTTATTAAAAAAATTACATTTATTAATAACAAAATGCTGAGGAAAAACCCAGCTAAAAATGTTACAACTATACTGATTTATTATTTTAACTTATTCTAAAATATTATATTTAATAAATAAACGTATAATATTTGAATTTATTTACCTTGACTCGACTTTTTTTCATTTTATTTATTCATTTTTACCTGTAGATATTTGATGATTTGTTAGTTTGGCATGCTTATTTATTTATCTTTTCATATGCATGTCTTATGTTGTGTTATTTTGGCATGTTATTATCTCCACTGTATTTCTTTATTTTTCTATAGTCGTGTTGTGTAAACGAGATGCGGGCAGCAGTGTGATCATATGGTGATCACGTGACCAGCGCAGGGGCCCAGCAGCATCAGAAGCAGAGCCAGCAGCGCTAAAAACACTCTCATCTGACACCCTCCGACACAGGTAAGCACCGGGACCGGCCCGATTGGGGTCCAGTCTCACCGGGACACCATTTCCGTGTATCTAGCTCACGCTGTTAACGGGTTTTAAAGCGGAAAACCGGAGAGAGAGCGCGTGAAGTGAGAGTAGCAGCGGAGCTAACAAAAGCCACACACAGAAACACACACAGAGAGGACTCTCCTGTGCTAATAGATGCTCGTGTTGATGTGTGTTTACGTTTCTTAGTCAGATTAATCAAAGATGTGGACATCTGATATCGAGCTGTAGCTGTTAGATGAGCAAAACACAGGATAATCAAAACTGACTGGAGTTTGTTTCCTCCAGTTCATCGGGATCGTAAATCTCTGATTATTTGATATATGAAATGCCTAAAGTGTTGCTGTTAGAAATGTTATTATTGTTGAGTTTGTGGTAAATCTGATAAAGCAGAGTAAATATTACATTTACGACGTGCACGCGCAAACCAGAGCACCGAATGACAGATCGCAGGTTATCGATATTTTACATCGACCATATTGAGCTGTTTTACACCGTGTTGAGCTCTTATATTTATATTCTTCCTCTCATGACTGCTAACAGATTGATTAGTGAAGGATGTTTGTTTGAAAACACTGAGAAGAAACCTCAAACTGGAGCATCGTTTATTGTGAAAACTTTGTTGGAACCGAACGTGTGTTTAAGATCAGCGGAGGAGTCGCGCGTTAAAAGTCTGTAAACAAATTAAGCGTCATTAATGGTGTTTATATCCTGCGTTGTCCTCCTAAAGGAATCCCCGACGCTGATTGGCCGGAGGCTCCACTGATGCGATGACGTCACAGGCGGAGCCGGCGCTCCCGCGCTGGAGGAGCTGACACGCGCGCGCGCTCCTGCCATGAGCACGCGGAGAGGCGCGTTTCACCGTCAGTGACGTCAGGGACCTCGGAGTGATGTCATCACCCCGCCAGCGCCAAGCAGGAGAAAGTTTCCCGTGAGCCGGATATTCTGGCCTTGTTTGCTCTTCGCAGGTGATTTCCTCCCTCAGATAATCTGCAGCTGCTCCTCACGCCTGTCAGCATGACTTATGTGCCCTGCTAGTCACAGTTATATGCAGATCTGCGGACGCTTTCGGAGGGGTTGCGAACTGACAGCCGCTCTCACCTGGACCCCAAGGACCCGCCGGTGAGCCGGGTGACTGTGTGGATTTGCGTGGGCTGGTGTGCGGAGGCATGTTTGCGGCGGTGGAGCACGGGCCCGTCCTGTGCAGCGACTCCAACATCCTGTGCCTGTCCTGGAAGGGCCGCGTGCCGCGCAGCCAG